>NC_080418.1:37247239-37547858 GCF_029873635.1 Malania oleifera | reverse complement strand
AAATCAAAGGCCATCTGCACAAAATAAATGTTTTACCATGTTTCAATGCTATCACAGGGGAAAATTCATACCAGTATTCAAGATTCATATAACGTTGATTTCCTAGCCTAGACGACTGTCATTCTCTTCAACTGCCCCAGTTCCATCAACCCATGCTTTGATCTCAAGATGGTCTTTAAGACTCGGGACGAAACGTAGGCTTAGGAATGTAGAATTTCAAAATAAAAGGGAAACTAAGGCTCAAAAATACCATCCCAAATAATGTTTTATGCCCCTAGTTCGAGTTGAGGCATTTTTCAAGATGTTGACCGAACTTGTTATTTAAACAAGCTGCCTACATACCTTTTCAGGATCAGGTCATAACGTAGTTCAGACTCAACATTGAGTCTGACAAATCATTTAAGACAATAATGTATACCAATCTGGTCAGAACTTTCATTTGAACCGTAATGTAAGCTAAGGATATGGGTTAAAAAAGAAAGGACTTACATAAGGCTCAAAATCATCAATTTCATCAAGGGTAATTTGGTCAAAGATCACATATGTAGTAAGTCCCTTATTCTTTTTCTTCTTCGTCCTGTTTTTCTTTTTCTTTTCTTTCCCTTTTAATCTTCTTTTCCTTCTTTTACTGCAACTTTCACTTTTCCTTTTATAAAGGAATTTTGTCTTCATTTTCATTTGAACTTCAATTGGGGCCAATCTTTTAAAAACTGCCCTAGTGTGGGGTGTGATCCTTCAACGGGTTAATCAAGAAATGAATCTTTCAGGCTCAAAAAGGGTTTGCAAGGGATTTCTTCTTTGACTTTCTTTTGGGTAGCAGAATAATGGCATGCCATCTTTTTGGTAATGACTATTGTCTCAAATGATTTGCCAAACGCTAAGGGACCCAAACCCAGGTTGGATTTTTGGTGATCTGACTTTTAAGAAAAATCTGGTTTAACATTCAGGCTCAATTTGGTTAACAAATGGTAAATCAATGTTTAGGTTCTTTTTAGGGATAACTGGTCGGCCAAAGAGGGCCATCCATCATTTGATCAAAACATGAGTGATTAATTGATAGGAAATTATCAGAACAGTGCAGCCACTTCGTTGAATTCCTTAGAAAGTTAAAAAACTTCTTCATAACGTCTGAATTCAATGGTTGTTTCATCCTTTAACATCTCTTTCTAGCTCATGAACACTGGAAATATTACTTTCCCTATTCCGGCATGAAACATAAGCAAACAAAATTTGGCAACTGGACTTATGATGCAAGTGAGATAACGAAATGTATAATTCATTTTATTGAATATCGAAAATATTCCGAGGCACTGGCGTCCATGGATTACAAAAAGCAAATAACAATGGAAAACCAAAGAACATTAACTGAAAAGGATTAGATAGTCAAAAGTTCGGTACTCCATCATTTTATCCTCGGTGGATAACAACTGAAACCATTGATTTGGGAACCTCCTGGATATGTTAACCACTTCCTTCCTCGTGTTTGGGCAAAGGATTCCCTTGGACTCCCGGTTGCTTTTCGTCGAATGCTAACCATCCAGCATCTCTTAATGATTGCACCTTATGCTTGAAGGCCCAACATCTGTCAATAGTATGGCCGGGAGAGTTAGCATGGTACTCACAACGAACCCCAGGATCATACCACTGTGGAGGAGGGTTCGCAACAGGCGTCCCAGGGATTGCAGATACCATCCCCCTTTCCCGCAGCTGAGGAAATAATTCGGCATATGTCATGGGAATGGGGTCCACCCTTCGGAAGTTTCTAGTCACATTCCTGTCTTGTGCTTGCTGATTTGGCGGGGTGAACGTAGGACCAGAGTGAACAATCTGGGCCCTTGTGCCTATATGCGCCGTTTGATTTACCACGGGCTCAAAACCAAAGTTTCTTTTGGGCCATTGGTTCCCACCTCTGGTGTACTGATTCTTCCAATTAAATTGCCCCTGTATCATTTGTGCCTCTTCCTCCTTCTTCCTATTAGTCCACCTTTTGCCTAAACCAGTTTCCGAACCACTATCTTTGACTAGGCCTGCCTTGATATCGCCTTCAATTCTTCCTCCCGCAGCCACAATATCCATAAAATCGTGGGGAGTTGCTCCCCGAAGGTGCGTGCGGTAGGAGTCTTTTAATGTGTTCACGAACAAGGAGATGGCCTCTCGGTCACTCACCGGAGGGTCCACCTGGATCGACATATCTCTCCACCTATAAGCATATTCTCTGAATGTTTCGGTGGATTTCTTCTCCATTTCTTGTAGAGTCATTCGACTAGGTGCCATTTTCGTCACATGGCGGTAGTGAGTGATAAAGGCACTAGCCAAGTCCTTCCAAGTGCGGACCCGAGCCTTATCTTGTTGAATGTACCAATGGATAACAGACCCGGTCAAACTACTTTGAAAGCAATGCATCATTAGTTTTTCATCGTCCGAGTAAGCGGCCATTGCTTGGCAGTACATCACTAGATGTGTTCGAGGGCACCGGGTCCCATCAAACTTTTCAAAGTCTGGCATTTTGAACTTTGGCGGCAGGGTGACTTTAGGCACCAAGCAAAGGTCATTTAGATTAACTGAATCGAAAGTATTAGAACCTTCCATTGCTTTTAAGCGCTCTTCTAATACGTCAGAGCGACGCTCAGCCTCAGATTTGCTGATCCCCATATCAGAAGGTACTAATGGAGGAGTTCCTACTACTGGGAACCCCTGTGTTGGCATAGCAGGGATGAAAGGAGGCATATTTGGCGGTGGACCCCCCATGACACCAGGCGGTGGAATGGATGTTTGTCCATGATCTGGGGTGAACCCTGGGGGATGAGCGGGGTCCACATCTACTTCAGGATCAACATGCACTGTCTTTCCCTTATTTATCAGTAACTCTAGAACCTTACTTATCTTGTCATTTATTTCTTCTTGTCCTTGTTCTAGACCCAGGACTCTATTTTCCATTTGTTCAGTCATTTCTCTCGCTCTTCGCCTGGTATTGTACTGATGCGCGGTGGTCTCAATTATTGCTTTATATTACTCAAACCACCTCTTTGATTAGGAACTGAAAACCAACAAACTTCCTTTTAGAATCATGAATGCATAATTATGTACTACATGAGTGAATGTGTTTTGATGCATGATCAGGATATGTAATAGGTGTTTATGTATAGATGCAATTAATGTACTTATACATATAAACAAAGACATGAGCGTGCATGCAGCCTATCATGCATAACTATGTATGAAATGAAGTGCATGAATACAATGTAACCTAAATGACAACTTAGCCAGGATTCTAGAAAAATTCCACTAATGAGAGATTTCAAGATTAACATGACCACTGATGGGCTGCGATTTCGATTCAAATCTTCCCTTAACCATTCCTTTCCTAATTAACGGTCCATGAACCTCAAGTTCTATGAAGAGTCAAATTATGTTCTGAGGTTGAGGTTGACCTAGGCTAGTCAACCTGTTGGATTTATTCAATGTGGACTTGTGGACTTTAGTGTGCACTTGGACCTCAAGTATTTTAAAATATAGGCTTCGACCTATTTCATGATGGGTTAAGGCCCTAGTTGAAAAGGAATTGGCCTTGGATTACTTGAAAAAATGTTGGCCCGAATTTTTAGGTGATAGGGCTGAAGCCCATTTTTGGAAATCTGGGTTTGACCCTCTTTGGAAATCATGTCTGGGCCAAGTTTTTACTTAGGAAAATGTCGGGCCTAGGTTTGTTTTTAAAGAATTGGGCTCGATTTATTTGAAAAGGGTTGGGTCGACCCATATTTCATGATGGGCTGAGGCCTTAGTTGAAAAGGAATTGGGCTTGGATTACTTGAAAAAATGTTGACCCGAATTTTTAGGCAATGGGGTTGAAGCCCTCTTTTGAAATCTGGGTTTGACCCTTTTTGAAAATAAGGCATGGGCCAAGTTTTTGCTTAGAAAAAGGTCGGGCCCAAGTTTGCTTTTAAAGAATTGGGCCCGAGTTATTTGAAAAGGGTTGGGCCGACCCATATTTTAAAATGCTTGGGCCAAGTGCTTCATTTTTTGAAAGGATGGGCCATGGTCTCATTATTGGGCTTTTTTAAAATACCGGCTAAGTAGTATGTAAGTCTAAAATGGATGCAGAATGCATAGTATAATACAAGGTATCTCACAACATATATACAATAGACGGTATGGGGATAAGGATGTCCCAACCTAGGGTAGGTATGTATATACAGGGTTCGACATGGCACTATCCTAGTTAAGGAAAACTATATACAAGTATGTGTGGGTAGGCTCTAACCCTATTGACAAAAAGTCCCCAGTTTGGAATTCCATCCTCCCCCATTGGGGTCCGGATAAAATCCGTACTGAGTGGAGTGGTTCGCGAGTCCCATCAAACTCTGCCACGAAGGGACTGACACTATTACACTCCTATCTAATCCTAGTAAGGAAAGCTCGGGTATAGAGCGTGAAAGTGTGTGCATTCAAATTTTAACCTAATCCCACTATCCTCACATTTATTCACATGCTATTAAAATAAAGAAATAAGATATCTACAATTAATATATTTATTCAAAAGATATGGAAACACAATATCTACAATCAATATGTTTATTCAGAAGATATGGAAACACAATATCTACAATCAATATGTTTATTCAAAAGATATGGAAACACAATATCTACAATTAATATGTTTATTCAAAAAATTTGGAAACACAAAAAAAAAGGAAACAAAATATTTACGATTAGTATACAAAATATCTGTAATTAATATGCTTATTCAAAATATCTACCATTAATATGCTTATTCAGAATATTTAGAAACAAAATATCTACAATGAATATTCAAAAAAAATAAATAAATTAGGAAACAAAATATTCTTAATTAATTAAGGTTATTTACAAGTTATGGAAGTAAAATATCTACAATTAATCAAAGTTATTTACAAATTACAATATTCACAAAAATAAGGAGTAATTAAAAGATTTATTAAATTAGAACTTGGGATAATTTCTAATTAATTAATGGTTCGACTCTCTAATGTCCCCAGCGGAGTCGCCAAGCTGTCGCGACGTCCCGGGAGCGCGTGTGCCCCGTGGTGGCGAAATTAAAATCAATTTTATATTTTCAAGGAAAAATATGGAATGTCGGAGTCGCCACTAACCTTTTAGTGTGGTTAGAACACATGATTACTACCCCGTTAGGGGTAAAATCGGTCTACGTTACCAGAGTTAGGCTCGGGAGTTCGGTTACGCGAGGGGAAGGTACAAGCACCCCCTACGCGCCCGTTCTTACGAACGGTACCTAATTAATTTGAAATTATCCCTAAGTTAATCTAATAAGTCTTTAAATTACTCATTTTTATGAATTTATAAATACATATGAAAAATAAATAAATAACTAAATAAATATAATATATACATATATATTCCCTCAGAGCTTAAAGGTACGTGAAGCTCGAAGGCTAATACCCCCCGCAATAAAATCATAGGGATTAAAATTAATAAAATATCTAAGAAAATACGCTCCCAAATTTTGAAATTGTATATAAAATTTTTATATGAAAATACTAGTATGGGAGGTTTTACTATATATTAATAAGATAATAAGTTAAAATATTAAATTATCACAATGCATATAAAAATAGTAATGATAATAAGCATATCTGTTAAAATATTACAACTTTCAAAATAGGCAATAAAATACCATATATATATATTAAAACACTCAAGATACTATACAAGGTAATACCATCTATAAAAAAAAATGCCTTAATAAGTGAAACTAAATAATAATTATACCATAATATTATATACAATATCATACTTAATATAATAGCAAAATATATACCAAAACACTAAACTTACCATAATGATTGATACCTTATATGTAAACATGTTAAAATATTAGAATCCGAATACTAAATATCAGAAAATGTTAATATGAGTATAGATAACACATAAAGAAAACCCTAAGTAATTAAAATTAAACATGCATCAACTATGAAAACCCTAAATAGCCCTAAACATATGGATTAAGTAAATAATTACAATAACTATTCTAGCTACGTATTAAACATGCAACAATAATATTAACAATCCAACGAATAAAATGAAATTAAACTTTAAATATCTAGACAAGTTCCGACTATAAAAATTCCGCACTCAAGAAAATTAACTTATATGAATAATACAATCAAAACTTACCCTGCGTATCAAAAATTAAAATGATTATAAAAATTATAAAAACCTATGTACCTGCATACGCAAAGAAAAAAAAAAACAAAAATCAAGACATTAGATATTAGGACAAACCAAAACTAGCAAAAATAATAATAATAATAATAATAATAATAATAATAATAATAATAATAATATTAACTAAATACTACCATAAATATTATATCAACATACACACATACATAGCCTAGATATAAACATTAACTAAATATTACAGCAAATAATGTATTAATATACATATATGCACATAGCCTATATGCAAATATTTAACTAAAAGCTACAACAAGTATTATATTAATATACACACACAAAATACCACAATAGATATTATTTTAATACATACCCACATGCAAATAAGAGAAAAGAGAAAAAAAATAAAAATAAAAACTTGAGCTTTAAGACTTAAAATAAAACCAATATACGTATATATATAAACCCAATTAAATGTATATATAAAAAAATTAAGCTTTACATGTATATGTGTATATATATAGACATGTATATGTGCCTGCAAAAGTAAGCAACAATGTTAGTGTCTCAAATATTCCAAAACAAATAAAGATGTAAAATAAATAAATAAACAAGTAAATAAAAATAAAACAAAATTCATGTGTGTGCAGTGTGTGTGCTGTGTGTGTGCGTTTCTGTGTGTGCTGTGTGTGTGCGTTTCTGTGTGTGTTGTGTGTGTGTGTTGCTTTGTGTGTGTGCTGTGTGTGTGCTGTGTGTGTGTGTGCAGTGTGTGTGCTGTGTGTGTGCGTTTCTGTGTGTGCGTGCTGTGTGTGTGGCTTGCGTGCTGTGTGTGTGTGTGCAGTGAAGAGGGACAGCAGTGGGTACTTACAGAGGGGGACCAGAGATGGGAGTCGTGGCTGGAGGGGGCTAGGTTTTCCTGTGAGATGGCCGGATACAGCCGCGGCTGGGACTGGTGCTGGAGTGGTCGCCGGAGAGAGTTGCAGAGGCTGCAGGGTAGTCTGTGGTGAGGACGAGTGACAGCTGGAGTTGGAAGGAGTTGCCGCTGCTGCTGTGTAGTTCTCGAATGGTTGCAGTGGCAGCAGTTGCAGACACGGCGACAGTGATGGGGCTGTGAGTGGCCGGAGGGAAGCTGGCCTGGGCTGTTGTGGTTTTGGCCGTGAGGTAGCCTCTTGGCTGTATTTTCGGGACGTGAGGGTGAGTTGCGAAGAGGATGGATGGCCGGGGGTTGGGTGTGCGAGAGAGAGAGAACAAAGGTTAGGTTTTTTTTTTTTGTTTTGGTTCCTGCTGCGTGCTGTGCGCAGCCTCCGTGTCCTCCCCCCTTGGCTGTCTTGGCCTCCCCTCTTATAAAAATTTTTTTGAAAACCCTAAAAACATTTCCTTTTTGGATTTTATTTTTCTTTTTCTCCTTTTTTTTTTATTCTTATGGTAATAATGAAAATGGAAATAATAATAATAAAAATAATCATAATAATATAAATATCAATAAGGTAATAATAATAATAATACTACTAAATAGTAAATAGTAATAAATAATTATAGTAAAAATAAAAATAATAAAGATAAAATAATTATAATGATAATAATAAATAAATAATAGTGATAATAATAAATTACTTATAATAATGTTGGAAAATAAATAATAATAATAATAATACTAATAAATAATAATAATAATAATAATATATCACAAACAATTAAATAAATAAAAAAATAATTATAGTAAAGTAAAAAGAAAATAAGGATAGTAAAAGTACTAGTAATAATAATAAAAATGAAAAATAATAATAATAATGATAATAAAAATACAAGCAAAATAATAGTAAAGTACTAATAATATAGGAAAATAATAATAATAATAATAATAATAATAATAATAATAATAATAATAATAATAATAAGAGGGGACCCCTTCTTCTATTTGGCTAGGGCAAAAATAGGGTGTCTACAGTGGGTTTGATGACCGGAGCCAAAAATTTCCTCTAATGGCTTGCTACGAATGTGATAATCAGAGCCAAGGTGGGTTCGACCCAAGCCAAAATTTTGCTCAAACGGCTTGCTATGCATGTGATAATCCGAACCAAGACGAGTTCGATGACCCGCTCAAATGGCTTGCCACGGATGTGATAATCCGAACCAAGGCAGGTTCGATGACCCGAGCCAAGGTTTTCCTCGAATGGCTTGCTACAGATGTGATAATCAGAACCAAGGTGGGTTCAATGAATCGAGCCAAAAATTTCTCAAATGGCTAGCTACAGATGTGATAATCTGAGCCAAGGCGGGTTCGACGACACGAGCCAAGAATTTTGGGTATTTAGGTAGGATTTTTTCTATTTGAAAAATGATTACTTTGAGTTTCTTTGGAAAATGAACCTTTGGGTTTGAAACATAGTTGACACGCTGGAGATGATCAATCGGGAAAAAAATCTCGAGAGTCTTTTGGAAAATGTTCTCAAGTGTAGAACTTAGAGTTACTCCATCAGGGATGATCAATCGGGAAAGAAATCTCGAGATTTTTTTTTTCTTTTGGCTGTTTTTAGATTTCCCGATTTAAAGCTCAAAAACCAATGCCTCAATTTGTTCTTAGGGTCAGCTACCTTAGTTTTTTATCAAGACAGGGAATGGTTCAGTCAAAGATGGCCAAGGATTATTCAAAAGCCTATTTCACAAGATGAGTCTGAATGAATGCTTTTCGTGGCCATGTGTATGCATGTTACTAAATTGTGATGCTAGAATGCAGGGACATGTTGCTATATGAACATGATGATGCATGTTACATGACTTGTATTCATGCTGCTACTTATAATGTGAATGTCTTTTCTTAAATGCATGAGGATGCATGACCTTCCTTTCTCCAATGTGACTGCAATCAAGCACCCAACTCTTGATTTCGGTCATGCTTTTGTTTTCCAATTTGACATGAAGGTATCCAACTCAGCGCAAATGAGACCCAACATGAAGTCTGCCCTTGTTAAATTAATTTGTCACTGGTATTGGCCTCATTTTAGATCCCAATAGGTGCTTGAAGTCTACCAGAGTGTTTTTTCGTATTTTTGGTTGGTTGCATGGACAAGTCCATATTAAAATCTCCTAAGAGATCTAAGCCCTACATATGCCAAGAATAGCTAAAAGAAAACTCAAGTCAATAAGGGCAAGGTCATCAAATTTACATAGTAAAAGGTGACTATTCAACACAATAATTTATTAAAAGAAACATCAATTGCAATTCGATTAAGAGTCTATCTATGGTGTCATAGTTCATAGGTATTCTCCATATATCCAAAAATTTTTACTTGGTAATTAGGGTAAGAATATTTAATGCCTAGGTTCATTCTAAGTCAGGTTAGGTAATCTTTCGTGCAATGTTATTTTAAACTCAATTTAGACATTGAATGGATTAGTAGATAGATAGGATCATGAAGTCAATGACTGAAAATGATGGTTGGACTAGTAAGTCAACAATAATCTAATTACAAATGTTATAATATTTTTAATTTATTTTAAAAATAAAAATATATAAATAGAAATGAAACTATATATACATTGTAATATCAGCATAAATTAAAAGTCATATATTGCTTTGTTTTTTAATTATCAGCATAACAAAAATAATGCAAACTGCAAATCCATCCATGTGTATCTTACTCAGTTGAGTCACGCAAGTTCACCAAAACTTGTTAGATTAGACTAATTTTCGCCTTGAAGGATTGTATCCTTCATTTGACACGAAACTCAATCTAATTTTGGGTTCAAGACACTAGATTTTTAGTTTAACTAGATCAAATTTAGTAATGTTCTTTTTTTTATTAATGGAGTACTTCATAACCGTGTACTCAAGTATATTACATTTTGTTGTGCAAATAAGGGTTTCTTCCAACAATGCACAGCGGAATATGTAATATTGTTGTATAGGATCAAACATACACTTGCAACAATCTAAATGATGAAAATAGAATTCCACAACCAAAACAATATAAAGAGAGTAAAGATAAGAGCAACGATACCAGGAATTACATGATTCAGCAAAGCCTACATGCACGGGAGCAATTGATAAGAGATTCACTATGAAAATCAATGATATGCACTCAATGATCTTCTCTCCTTCTCTTACCTCTATCTTACTCTCTTACTTATCAAAATATGCCCAAAAGAGCATATATAACATGCCCTCGGAGGCTTCCTTCCGAATTCCCAACCATCACACTGTTTACATTCAAAATTCAAATATTTTCTCGTAGCCCAGGCACACACGTCGACAAGAATAGGGGATTTGTGAACAAATCCAAGAAGCCCACTCGTCGACTAGTCTATCATCTCGTCAACGAGTCTTCTGCTCTGAGATTTTCTAGCTCTCGGTATCTACTCGTTGATGAGTCTTTTGCTACTCTGCACCAACATATGTTTTTCCTCCCTTTTGTTTATAAGCCCCCATGAAGTATAAGAGCCACACCATAAACAACAATCTCCACCTTGGAGAATATACGCCCCTTAGGAGAACCTGAAAAACATATCTGACTGCTCCACCTTGAACTTAGAACGCTCGGTTGGGACCGTCTCCCTTCTAGCACTCAGAGACATGTACCAAGTTCGAGCAACACTGCTTGAACTTGCTGATGGCAGCTTCAACTTCCACCATCAACCCCGATACAGTTGTAGATGCAATACCCGAAGATTTCGTAGAACCCCCTTGAGACAGCAAACGAAATCTCCCTACGGTTCCATCCATAAAGCTACCCTAAGATAACAACAACCTCCTTGTAGCCTTGTCCACAAAACCACCTTGAGATAATACCAATCTCCCTATAGTTTTGTCCATGTGAATGAGCGAACCAAGACCCATCTTGGTTGTACCCAACACATTCATGTCAAGACCTTTCGACAGAGTATCCAACTGATTAGCCTCGTTCAAAGCCTTTCCATCCAAGAACATGTTATTCACACTCACTCCACGACATCCTATCACCCTCTTCCAAACTGGAAGCTTCACCAACTCACACATCTAGTACATATGCAATACCTACCTTTCTTATACCCCAGAAAGTGTACTATCCGAACATAACACCAAGCCTAGATCCTCCATCACTAGAATATTGCACCAGTGGACATCCACTCACAACCAAGTAGTCTATCGCAAAACCTATCCATAATTCACCTACAACTTCCCATCTATCGACACTTTTGGCGATCGATCACACGAGAAACACGCCATACTCACTCACTTCATCAAGAAGCATCCTGCAAGCCCTGCATATAACCTACCCTACTCACAAACTTCTTGAACAAAACTAGCGTACTCAGCCTCAATGTTTGACTTAAGAATCTCTCTCCCGATCTAATTCTCCACCTCAGCCACTGCATGAAGTACACCAATATCCTTTGTGAAAAACTCATGAAATACATATGTCTATCCCCTGATGCTATCATCATTGGTTCTCAAATAACTGAATACATGTAGTCATCCATATGCTTTAACCGCATATTCCACAGGATACCGAACTCAGATTCAATAGTTGCAATTCCACCTACAATTGTAACACCCTGCAATGCATATATATTTCTCTCTACTTTTTCCCTTTTCATCACTATCAAGTTACCTTCAAGCACTTTCATTTCTCCACATCCAAACTCGTAACAATATCCATTACGGTCTAAAGTTTCCAATGAAATATATTCTTCCTTGGACCTGATTTGAGCTTTACATCACATATGGTTCTTACAACACCATTATACATTTTGATTTTGACATTTCCAATAACAAACAATTTGCATGAAATATAATTGTCCATCAAAATACAACCAGTATAAACTGACCTGTAGATGTCAAACCATTTTCTAGGATAAAAGCATCTGATATCTAAGATCCAAGAACCACCTGTGAGGCACTCCGAACCCGATGAAACACGTAGTGTATCTCTAACATTACATTCTGAGTCTTCCTCCACTACACTTGCACATTTTGACGAACCCTTAGACATATATCGGCATTCCCATTTTCACCAAAATAATGCTGGAGAATTCTCATCCATGACGTGATACAACACATCCTTAGTCAAATAAAGACGAAGGATTGCTCCCAATTCATTCGAAGTCATTGCATCCATGCTATCCGATTGAAATTATGTATGAACCTTTCACCATGCCTTGCTGCACCGCGAGATCCTTCAATTCAAAGGCCATACAACACACACTATAATACCAATTGTTGTGAAAATAAAGGCACCTTCCAACAATGCACATCGGAATATGTAATATTGTTGTAAAGGATCAAACACACACTTGCAAAAATCTAAATGATGAAAATATAATAATTCCACAATTATAGCAATATAAATAGAGTAAAGATAAGAGCAACGACACTACGAATTATGTGATTTAGCAAAGCCTACATCCACGGGAGCAATCGGTAAGAGATTCACTATGAAAATAAAAGATACACACTCAATGATCTTCTCTCCTTCTCTAACCCCTCTCTTACTCTCTTACTTATCAAATTATGCCCAGAAGAGCATATATAACAAGCCCTCAGAGGCTTCCCTCCGAATCCCCAACTGTCACACCGTTTACATTCAAAATTCAAATATTTTCTCGTAGCTCAGGCGCACTTGTTGATGAGAACAGGGGATTCATCAATGAGTCTAAGAAACCCGCTCATCAACTATTCTATCGTCTCGTCAATAAGTCTTCTACTCTGAGATTTTCTGGTTCTCGGTATCTACTCATCGACGAGCACAGGGCACTCATCGACGAGTCTTCTACTACTCTGCCCCAACATATGTTTTTCCCCCCTTTTGTTTATAAGCCCCCACAAAGTATAAGAACTACACCATAAACAACACATTTACTATAAGTCCTTTTATTATCACAAGATTCAGATTAAATCATCAGATAGACATCTTTGGGCCTCATGAGCGGCACTCATTAGACAAGCCAATACTTTGCAGAGCAGTACTCAATTCTTATTGCTTCATGAGTGGTGCTTATTAAATAGGTTTGTACTTTGTCGAGCAATGCCCATTTTTTTATTACCTCATTAGTGGTCCTCATCAGATGGACCATTTTTTTTCCAAGTAGTGTCTACCTCTTGTTGCCTCATGTGCAATACTCATTAGATAGGCATTTTTGGGTCTAGTTAACGATGTTCATCAAATGAGCCAGTTTTTTGTTAAGTAGTGCATGTCCCATGTTGCATAATGATCATTGCTCATCAAATTAGAATTTTGGGTTTCATGAGTCATGCTAATCAGATGGACCAATTTTTTTTTTAGCACTGTTTGTCTCTTCTTGCCTCATGAGTGATACTCATCAAATGGGCATTTTTGGGCTTCATAAGCGATGCTCATCAAATTGCTAATTTTTTGTTGAATAGTGTTTATTTTTTGGATAGATTTCCCCAGCATGATTCACATCCCACAAAGTATCGTGGTCTATTCCACCTGTTTTTTCTCCTATAAATAATCCTTCTCCCCTTCTTTTATTCTCCATACTTGGAAGGGAAGTCTTTATTAGAGATATGTTTCCTTACTCCTCCCTCAACAATTTCATAAGCGTCTTTAGTATGTTTTCTCTTTAAATTTGATTTGCATTTTTTTTTTCATGGTGATAACCTCCTCTAGGTTGATACATTTCTAAGCTTGTGCCATTAGCTTTCCCATATCAACTGGGCTTTCTGACCTATGGAATTCAAGAAGTCACAAGGTTACAAAGTCATTTTCAAGATGACTATTATCACTCCATGGTCTAGGTTTATGATCTTTAGAGTTCCATTGACAAAACGGCACATGAACTCTTTCATCATTTCTTCATCCCCATGAACAAGACTCATAAGATAGGTTAAAGTCTTCATCATTTTTTGGTTGCTGATGAAATGTCCCACAAACTGCTACTCTATCTCAAAGAAAGACCCAACCAAGTCGAGCTTCAATGTCCAGTACCATGCTTTAACATTCATCTTTAGAATAATTGAAAATGTTTGGCACATAATAACATTAGGTACACCTTGTAATTGCATTAATATTTTGAATGAGTTTAGATGGTCTAAGGGATTGATGACTCATCATATCCTTCTGTGTTGGGTATCTTGAATTTACTAGGCAAAGGGATCTCCATTATTTCCTTAGTAAATAATGTATTTGTAGCAATATTATCTTCATTATAAAACTCAAGGGAAGATGACGAGCATAAAAGAAGCAGCTAAATAATTTTATTTAAAAAAAAAAAAAAAAAGCAGAAAAAGCATTAATTATAGAACTTACATGCACTATTTAATTTCTCTATCTGATTGAAACATGAAAGCCTCTATGATATATACACGTGACACACAACAATAAGTTTGTTGTCGTATGAGCTGGAGGTCACGGGTTCGAGTAATGGAAACAACCTCGTGTAAAAATGCAAGATAAGGCTGCGTGCTATAGACCTATTATGGTATACCCCTTCCTCAGAGCCCGCATACGCGGGAACTTTATGCACTAGGCTGCCCTTTATTTTATTTTTTTACACACACACACACACATAGATATATATAATCAATTATGCAATTAGTTCAGGTGGTAGTGCGGGCTGTGGGAGTGTCTCTCACGAGATCAGGTGTTCAAACCCTTTCGGGTTCGTTTTCGTCCCTGGATTCCTGAAATTTACCTCCCTTTGGAGTTGTGGGGTCGGCTTCAAGGGGCGCGGGATTAGTCACATGGACCGTAAAACGGACATGTGGAAACTCGGTGCGTAATCGAAAAAAAAAAAATTATGCAATTAGTTAATTAGAAAGAGTTGTTGAATTTTATAATTAGTAGTTGCAATATAGTTGTACACAGATAATTTAAACTAATCTCTCATCAGCAGCACCCATTTCCACTGCGCAGATGACTGCATACGTAGGATATACATAGGAAGCGTGTTTGACTGGCCTAAACTCTGGGATAATGCTTGTTGCTAGGCTGACATAATTGACTTTTTTATTTTTTTACTGTTGAAAATATACTACTGTATTTAATATCGCAACGATTGAATACATAATAACCTTATTTCTATAATGGAATGACTATTTTGTTTGGTAACCAAATTCATTCCTCCTATATTATTTCTATAATGGATTAATGTTTGTTTAAGATAAGAAATAATTGTTGAGAAAAGGATTGACGTCCGCAAACTTTTCACGACAGTTAGAAATATAAATGAGTTCATTACATATTGAGAGTAGTTATTTTAACAATAATAATTTTAAAAATTGAAAGGAAAAGCGATGAGTCAATGACATGTTTAGAGGTGTTATTAAATGATGAAGCGAATAATTTCGATTTGTTTTACCATTTTAGGAAAACACCCACTAAACACAGCTATTTTTCAGATAAAATTTTTTTGTAACCTCCGCTAATCATTTGAATGGACAAGTACATATTAATTATCTCCTAGGAGATCTAAGCCCTACACATGCCAAGAATAGCTAAAAGAAAACTCAAGTCAATGAGGATAAGGTTATCAAATTTACATAGTAAAAGGTAACCATTCTCCACAATATATTAAAAGAAACATCAATTGCAATTCGATTAAGAGTCTATCTATGGTGTCATAGTTCATAGGTTTTCTCCATACAATCAAAATTTTTCATTTAGTAATTAGGGTAGGAATATTTAATGCCCACGTTCATTCTAAGTTGAGTTAGGTAATCTTTTGCGCAATGTAATTTTAAACTCAATTTAGACATCCTCAATTAGTAGATAGATAGGATCTTTAAGTCAATGGACTGAAAATGATTGTTAGACCAGTAAGTCAACAATAATCTAATTAAAAATGTTATAATATTTTTATTTATTTTAAAAATAAAAATGTATAAATAGAAATAAAACTATACATTGTAAATAGATTGCTGGTTTTGGTAAAATAGATTGAGACTACTAGTACCTTGGCGTATGAATAGTCTAGAGATCATTCAATGAGTAGTAAATAATATTCTAACTGTACCAAGATAAATAATAGGTTAGTGACGATTCCATTCAAATTTTAATATTTGTTATCCCCCGTCAGTCCGGACCCTTCTCTGGGACGTTGTGACATAGAGTTTGTGTTAAATTAATACAAATCCAAAATTCAAACCCCAAAATTCATGATCTCAAGTATTATTTGATATAGTTTTTAGAAAAAATGGAAAAAAAAAAAAAGTTGTCATTTTTAAAAAATAGTAAATGAAAACAAAAAATTGTTTTGCACATTTAAATGAACTTTTTATTTTTTATCTTTTTAATGCCAATCTCGAAAATTTAAAAAAAATTAAATTTTTATAATTTTATGAAAAACTTCAAAATAAAAAATGCAAAAAATAAAAAATAAAAAATCAACAACTAAATGGGCTGTTAATTTTTTTCCCAACACATACTTGCACACGAGAGCCCATTGAGAATGAGGATTGAGGGGATAATGCACATTCCTAGTACAACTAGTGTTATATTTTGAATTTTAATAAAAAAAGAATAAGGTTGTGGTAAAAACTAGGGCTTATACAAACCAAAGTAGATGATATTTGGATGCACATATTTCAAAATGTTAGGCTCGATGGAGCTATGAAAATAGCCTAAAAGTTATAAAAAATGCAGGACACTTTCATTAATGTAGAGATGTCTTATATATAAGAGTTGTACAAGATATAATTGTTACAAATTCAAATACAAATTTCATAGTATTTAAATATTAAATCAAAGAGATTTTAGATTATCAAATACAAACAAATATTCAAGTAATATAATTTGAAGAATCCCAGGTCGTCGCATACAATCGGATATTCGCAAATCTTCAACTGTTAGAATTTTCGGTAGTTTAGCAATACCAAACAGTTGATGGTTTAATCACAGTAACCATTCTGTCTTAATCCATCAAAACAACCGTCGAATGGTTTATTGAAACCGTCAATGGTTTGCTGGAAAACTAAGTAATTTCCTTAATAAAAGTAAGGTATGGAAATCAGTCATCCGATGAGAAAAACTCTAAGTTGTAGAGTCAAGGTTCATTTCATTGATATAAGATTTGTTTAATGGCAAATTGTGACCCACGAGTTAGAATAAAAAATACTGCACATGAGTCACAGTTAATTAGTGTCTTTCTCTAACGTAATTATACTCAGATAGTCAACATACACTGTAATAGGTAATTAGCGAGATTGATCCCTGTCATTTTAATAGATTTAAGTTAAATCCATTAAAATTGGTAAAATAGTTAGATGACCAACCATGCATTCCTTAACATAATAATAATAATAATAATAATAATAATAATAATAATAATAATAATATTTTTATATCACTAATATTTAGCACGCATGCATGATGTCGCTTTTTTTATCACCTCTTTCATCCCAATTCTTTAACACAATACAAACACACACACACACACAGTTGCATGTCACGAGATTACTATGGCCTCTCTACTGAAACTATGTCGCTTTTGACCTCACACAAGTATATATGACACAATTTTAACGAAAATTATTGAATACATAGATGAAAACTTAATTAAAATACACACACATAATGAGAGTCACATGTCACGGGATTACTGTGCCCCTTTACTAAAAGTATTGCAGTCACATGACACAATTTTAACCAAAGGGACTATGATACCCCAATCCCGAAGGGTTTGGGATATTTACTTTTTACCATTGTTTTGCAGCGAAAGTAAATAAACTCAATTATTATTAAACTAGAGCGCTAATTATCCATTTTACAATCATTTATTTTAAATACATAAACATAAATATCTGGCATCATAGTAATATTTCTAATCAAACTTTATTTTTTTTCTATTCTATTCCCACCCACATGCTTGCTATGCATGATTTCCGATATGTCCTTCAGAATAATTTGAAATGTAAAAATATAATTGGGGTGAGACGACACTTAGTAAGTAAATAAGATTATTATTAGTGTGTGACAAAAATGAGCTTTTTAAAATTTCATAAAACAATATTTAATACTATAATTTCAAAAATTCTTCTAAAATAAATGTAAATTTAAAAATTTCTGCATAAAACTTTTACCATCAACTATAACAGTAAAATTTAATAACCATATACTATGACTGTTAAATTTAACTTTTAACTTTAAAACTGTAAAAATATTTAATTATATATATATATATATATATATATACTTTTCCTTATATGTTTCCTTTAAATTGTCATTTAGGCACAAGAACGACCATTTTCATATAAACATATACTTTTCCTTCAAATCATCAATAACTTGTACATGTAATTAAATATGTATAAACATATATTTTAAAAACCACCCTTAGGCTTGTTAGCTGTAAGTCATGTTTACCCCCATAACTGGGTTGTGCGGTCTGAAGACTGAACTTAGCGGGCTGGCCGATCAAATTAAATCAACGTACGTAAACATTAAGTAAGATTTTCCTTATTAAGTCCCGATCCAGAACTAGGTGTGCACTCACGAGAAATTTACTAACATAAATAATCACTCTATAAATAGTGTGAGTGCACTCTGATCCGTTTAAACTTTAAGTTGCGGTATCGAACATCTATAATTTTGAACTTTTGTTGCCATAAGAGGTTTTAAAATCATCTTATTATGATTTATGTAATTTAAAATAATAGCGTAAAAATCTCATCTTTATTCATATTATCATAAAACATGCAACGTAAAAATAAACTCATGCCACACAATTTTTTTGTTAAAAATCTTTATTTATTTATTTATTAATAGAAAGAAATGCTGAAAATTACCCGAGTGGATTAGAACATTTCTTAACCCCAAAATAAATGTAAGAATATTAAAATTAAAATTGGTATAATTAAATATGCGTAAAAATAAACTCAGAAGAATTTTACGAAGCTAAGTAACATAAACGAAATTTACTTACAAATAAACTCGAGTATAAATTTTAAATGAAAATCTAACATAGTCTAATTTACTTACCTCTTATTTTACCTTATTCTACGAACACAATAACTATCTCTAAGAAATGAGATCGGAAAGAGTGAGTGAGTGAGAACTCACTCAAAAATTCTCTCTCTACCACTAATTCTTTCACTCACTAATCATTCTCTTCTTTTGGAAATTTTTGTGCAAAAATAAAAGTTGAGAGTTTCCTATTTATAGGAAAATTTTGGGAAAGAAGTGAAATTTGTGGGGAGAGGGGTGAAATTATAGTTTTTTTTTTAATTAAAGAATGGGCAAGGGATGAGTTAGGTATGAGTTGAGTATGGGATAGGGATGGAGGTCATGTGGGAGTGTTTGCCACATTAAAATTTTATGCGGTTAAATTTATAAGGAAATAGAGAGCAGCAACCAAGGCTTGAATATTTTCATCTTCAGGTCACGTGGGGAAGCTGCCTTTCATCTTCAGGTCAATAAAGACGACGAAGAGGAAAGGGAAAGAATTGAAGACTTTGTCTCCGCTTCATTTGTCAATAAAGAAAAAAGGAATTCTCAGGGTGTGGTTCAGATAGTAGTACGAGTTGTGAAAGTGTCTCTCACGAGATCAAATATTCAAACTCTCCTGGACTCATTTCCGTCCCTGGACTCTTGAATTTATCCTCAATTTAGAGTTGTAGGTCAACTTCAAGGGGTGCAGGATTAGTCACGTGGACTGTAAAATGGACGTGTGGATACCCGATACATAATCCAAAAAAAAAGAAAGGGGAAGCCATAATTAACATCTTTATTTCAAAGCTTTAAAGATTCCCTCAACAGTAAATAATAATTCCCACTTCACTTTTTACACAATTTCCAAAATATTAGCTTCCTAATGTTAACATTACAAAGATTTATGCGGTTAAATTTTAGTACTTTCCTGTTAATAATAAATTTTAGTACTCCCATTAAAATTTTAATTAATTAATTAATTATTTTTTATATATATATATATTAAATCATTATTATTATTATTATTATTATTATTATTATTATTATTATTATTTTAAGCCACGTTTTAGTTTTTTTTTTTAAGAATTAAATTCGAATTTTAAAAACTCATGTGGACTCCACATGGTCTTGTGGTAACCACACAACTTCGAGACCCAAGTGGGTCCTACGTAACTCTCATAGTCTTCATACGATTTTATGAGCTTTACACAATTTCGAGACTCATGTGAACCTCCACACGGCTTCAGGACTCATGTGGGCCCCACAAAATCTTTTGGGCCCCGCATATAATACCTATTTTATTATTATTTTATCATATATTTATACAATTTATGTCAATCAAAACATTATTTTATGTACTTATTTAAATATACAAACAGTATTTATCCTGTTTTATCCTATGAAATTCCATTTTGACAAGGCCGACCTCTAGGGAGCGACTGAGTTGTAATGGTCTCTGAGCACTCTCTTAGACAAGGTCTTTCTTAGGCATCAAACATAAAATTAAGGATCCTAACAGAGAAACACTTTCATTTTGATACTAACTAAATGACCATTATTATTATTATTCAACTTCTTCTTCTTTTTTGGTTATTACATCCTCCCCTCCTTATAAAAATTTCATTCTCAAAATTTACAAAAATTTAAATGAGTACCTTGTATAATGTTGTGCTTTTATCCGATCCTACTATCGTCGAAAAGATATGGGTATTTCTGGCATATTTCTGCTTCTAGTTTCCATGATGCTTCCTCAATGTCATGGTTGTGCCAGAGCACTTTTATCAATGAAATCTTCTTTGTGCGCAACTCCTGATCCTTTTTATCTAAAGATCATCATTTAGGCACAAGAATGACCATTTTCATATAAACATATACTTTTCCTTCAACTCATCAATAACTTTGTACACATAATTAAATATGTATAAACATATATTGTAAAAACTACCTTTAGGGCTGTTAGCCGTAAATCATGTTTACCCCCATGATTGGGTTGTGCGGTCCGAAAATTGGATTTAACTAGCTGGCCAACCAAACTAAATCAACGTATGTAAACATTAAGTGAGATTTTCCTTATTAAGTCCTAGTCCGGAACCAGGTGTGCACTTAGGAGAAATCCACTAACATAAATAACCACTCTATAAACAGTGTGTGTGCACTCTAATCCATTTAAACTTTAAGCTGCGGTACCGAACATCTGTAACTTTGAACTTTCGTTACTATAAAGGATTTTAAAATCATCTTATTATAGTTTATACAATTTAAAATAATGGCGTGAAAATCTCATCTTTACTCATATTTTCATAAAACATGCAAGGTAAAAATAAACTCATGCCACATAATTTGTGTTAAAAATATTTATTTATTTATTCTTTAATAGAAAAAAATGCTGAAAATTACCCGAGTAGATTAGAACATTTCTTAATCCAAAAATAAATGCAAGAATATTAAAATTAAAACTGGTATAATTAAATATGCGTAAAAATAAACTTAGGGGAATTTTATGAAACTAAGTAACATAAATGAAATTTACTTACAAATAAATTCGGGTATAAATTTTAAATCAAAATCTAACATAATCTAATTTACTTACCTCTTGTTTTACCTTGTGCTATGAATACAATAACTATCTCTAAGAAATGAGATCGGAAAGAGTGAGTGAGTGAGAACTTACTCAAAAACTCTCTCCATCACTAATTCTTTCACTCACTAATCCTTCTCTTTTTTTGAAAATTTTTGTGAAAAATGAAGGTTAAGAGCTTCCTATTTATAGGAAAATTTTGGAGAAAAAGTGGAATTTGTAAAAGTATGGGGAGAGGGGTGAAATTATAATTTTTAAAAAATTAAAGAATGAGCAAGGGATGGGCTAGGTATAGGTTGAGTATGGGATAGAGATGGAGGTCATGTGGGAGTGTTTGCCACCACTCCCATTAAATTTTTAATTAATTACTTAATTATTTATTTATTTATTTATTTATTTATTTTTTATATATATTTTTAAATTATTATTATTATTATTAAGTCATGTGTATAATTTTATTTTTTAAGAATTAAATTCGAATTTCAAAAACTCATATGAGCCCCACATAATCTTGTGGTCCCCACACAACTTCGACACCCAAGTGGGACCTATGTAACTCTCATAATCTTCATTCGGTTTTATGAGCCCTACATAATTTTGAAACTCATGTAAACCTCCACATGACTTCAGGACTTATGTGGACCCTACACGGTCTTGTAGGTCCTGCATAGGATACCTATTTTATTATTATTTTAATATATATTTCTACAATTTATGTCAGTCAAAACATTATTTTATGTACTTATTTACGTATACAAACAGTGTCTACCTTATTTTATCCTATGAAATTCCATTTTGACCAGGCCGACTTTTAGGGAGCAATTGAGCCGCAATGGTCTTTAAGCACTCGCTTAGATAAAGTCCTTCTTAGGCATCAAACATAGAATCAATGATCTTAACAAAGAAACACTTTCGTTTTGATACTCTAACTAAATGACCATTATTATTATTCTACTTTTTTTTTTTTGGGTTATTATAGGGACACAGTATCCCATCGGTTTAATGCATAAATGAAGACTTAATTAAAATATATACACTATTTTATGCCTATTTGACTTTGGCCACACAAGGAAATCTCCCATTTCATATACTTCCTACTTCCTCTTGAGGTTAGAACCAACTAAAATTTTTAAAATAGAAATTCAAACCTTGAACATATTACTTTACTAAGAGAAGTACACACTATTAATTAATAGGATTTTACTTAACTAAGAGAAGTATACACTATTAATAGGATACACACTCATTAATTGGGAGCTGTTATGGCGCAGTACAAACTTGATAGAGTATTTAATTATTTTACTAGGAAGTTTAAAATTTTATATGATCAATTCATGTGTAGAAAATAATTGAAACGTCCCACGCATGAAAGCCAAGAAACCTACCAATAGTACCAATGGATTTATTCTCACAATATGTATATATATATATATATATATATTGTTGCAACGTCCCAGAGAAAGGGTTTGGAATGACGAATAATAATAATATTGAAAATTTGATGGAGCTGCCACCAACCTGTTATTTACATAGGTGCAATTAGATTACCTAATTAGTACTTGTTGATCGGTATTCTAGACTAAACTTAAGTCAACGAATCAATAGTCTCAGTCTGTTTTTATCAGAATTGAGATCGAGAGTTCAGTCATGTGAGGGAAAGGTATCAGCACCCCCTGTATACCCGTTCTACGAGCAATACCTAATTAATCTTAAATTATCCCTAAATTGAATGCAATGACTTTTAATTAACTCATAAAATAAACAAATAAATTTTGAAAGGAAAATGAAAATTATAGTGCGATTTGGGAATATCTAATAAGACTCCCAAATGGGGGGATCTTGTTAGAAACCCTCCTGAGAACTAATATAGGTGAGACCACAAATCTCTTTACCCTTTATTAAATCATTAAGATACACACACACACACACACACACAAATCAAGTAAAACCATCAAATTTTAAGCAAAAGAGTTCTTTAGAACATTCCTAGATTTTTTCAAAATTTTATAGAATTTATCTGAAAATTTCCAACATTTTTCTAAAATTTTCTGGGATTTTTAAAAACTTTTCCTCATTTTTTGGTATTTTATTTTCCAATTTTTATTTATTGGAGTCAAAATAACTCAAATATTTTTGTATTTATTTTTCCTGATTTTTAAATTATTTTTTCTGATTTTTTTCCTGAATTTTTTATTATTTTTTCTAATTTTCAAAAATTAAAATAAATTAAAAATTAAAATAAAGATAAAATAAATAAAACTAGTGGTTTAGAAATCAAACCGGTCTAACCAGTCTGAACCAGAATCAACCCGATTGGGCTTAGTGGGCCACATGTCCACCCATAGTGATGACATGTGGCTCACTTTATTTTATTTTATTTTTTAAAAAAATTGACTGAAGCATGGTAACGTTAGCATGACATCACCCATCACACGGCAAGCTTCTTCTTCTTTTTTTTCTAATTCTTTGCATCAAGGTGACGTCAGCACGATGTCACCCCCACCATGTAACAATTTTTGGTTGGTTCTGAGTATTTGGATTTAATTTTCTCGGATCCAATTGGGCTTTGGACCAAATACATGATCAATAGTTAATGGGCCAAAGTCAAACTTGGACCTAGGTTTTGGGACAGTGAGCCGAATCTAATCCAATGGATCATGGGTCAATGGGTTGGGTCCAACCTAATGGGTCGAATCCAATTCAATGGGTTGGATCTGGATCGATTTCAAAACAAAATTTGACAATTCAAATCACTGAATCTTCAAAAATTTGTGCAATTTAAAAGCAAAATTAAGCACAAAAAAAAAAAAATAAAGACGAAATTAACCTTAGTCTTCAACTTCTTTGGTCTTTAGATTCAATATTAGTCACTCAATTCTTCTTTGATTCTATCTGCAATCCTCAAACCTCAAATTCCGACTTTCGAATTCCATCTAGTTTATTGTGGGTTTGGCTAACTAATGAGATCGTGGTTAACTGGAGACCTATTTAACTTAGGCCACACAAGGAAATACATTTCATCCCCCATTCCATATGCTTCCCACTTCCTCTCGAGGTTATAACCTACTAAAATTTTTAAAATAGAAATTCAAACTTTGATGGTATTACTTAACAAAGAGAAGTATACACTATTAATAGGATACATACTCATTAATTGGGAGCTGTTGTGGAACATTACAAACTTTATACTGTTTAATTTAATAGGAAGTTTTGAATTTTATATGATTAATTCATGTTGGAAATAATTGAAACATCCACGCATGAAAGCCAAGAAACCTGCCAATAATACCAATGGATTTATTCTCACAATATATATATATATATATATAAATTATGAATGTAACCAAATCTACTGCATTTTCCCCCAAACCATGTGGCACTTCCCCAGCTAATTAATTAATTAAGGGGCAGCACAATACTTAATAAATATGACAATGAATGCAGGCTAACTTTTCTTCAACAATTTTAATTCATTGAATATTTAATAATATACTTAAATTTGTCATTGCTACTCATAAGCTTATTAAAGAGTTCTTACAAACTAGTAGCTAGCCAAGATGTGCTTCAAAAGAGTAGAAATATTGCATCGTTGCATTATATATTATTACAATACAAAAAAATTAAAGTTTCCAACATAATGAAATCATGATAATTGATCATGGACACTATTCACTATCTCCAAATTTGTATTTCGATCCCTTTCTCTAATAGACATAGGAGTAGAACCCACAACTACAAATTCCCTTATGTCTATATATGACCTCGATATCTGTTGTGAGTTTCACTTTACATCTATTTGAGGATCAAGGGTCAAGATACAAAAGCTATAATGCTAATTATTTCTTATAAACCATAGATAACAAACTCAGTGAAATTAAGAATATTGACTAGTTCTACCTGATTTCTAGTCTATGGAATAGCAATTTTGCTTGAAGGAAGCCAAGCTGTCGTCAAAAAGAGGGATGAAAGCATCTATGCTTCCATCCCCTAGGAATGAAGGTAGGAGAAACATCATTCCCTCCGTTGGGAAATAGGATGGCATGAAAATGTAAGGACACCCACTCCCAAAATCTAGGTCATAAAATGGAAACCTTAGCCAACTATCAACCTCTAAGTTAGGGCACAAAATCGACTTGTTCATGTTTGCTGTTGGAACCAACTCTTCCTCCTCTACCTTGTAGGTTGCGAAGTCAATAAAAGACCTAAAGTAGTTATTGTTCACCTTCGCAACAGTGTCGTGAATGAGCTTGGCTGCATAGGGTAGGGGCTCCCGTAGAAGGTCCTTAACCCTTGAACTAGGGAATGCCCAAAGGACCAAGTTTCCAAAGTACTCACTAGGTACCTTAGGGTTCAATCTTGTGCGTCCATTAACAGATATTCTTATGCACGTGGTTTCGAACCCACCAAGATCTCGAGCCTTCGTAATGACTCTCCATAGATGACCAACTAGGCTCTCAAATGTGCTGTATGGTTTCATGTTGAATCCACCATTAATATTTGATGCCAAGTTAGAATTAGCCTTTGCCTTGAGCTTGGCTAGAAACTCCAACGTGAAATGAGCTTTGTGCACCACAACTCCTTCAGTGGAGTTATTATAGTCACAATGAAAATCAATAGTGTCGAGCTACTTTTTGTTCTTGAATTCCACTCCTTGGTGCTTGAACTCAAACCGAGGTGGGTCTCGAGGGGAGAAAATGGTGCGATCATGGGACGGAAGAGGACTTACGTCGAGTCCTCTACAAGCTTGGCCCCATGCCACTAGAAAATTACTAGTGGCATGTCCATCGGCCACAAGGTGGTGGGCTGTAAATCCCACCACCAACGACCCACAAGAGAACCTTGTGAGTTGCACTTGCACTAACTCCTCTATGACATTTTCACCACCTTTCAAGTTAGGGTGAAGGCTTAGTAGCGATGCAGATGGTCGGAGCGGCATGACTTGATTGAGCGAATCATCAACTGACGCCTCAATGAACCTCACGCCTTCGTCATTCAGGAGAATGACAAGATTACCTTGATCATTCTTACCCAACCTGCCTGCCCATTCTCTATATTCTGATAAGGCCTTCTGAAGCCCTAACTGTAGGGTTAAATTTGGCGGGGTTGGGGGACGATAAGCGTATATAATAGCTATGTGGGTGTCGTAAGTGACCTTATCGAAAACGCTAAGAGGAACATAGCTCGTGGTCGAGGGAGGAGGAACCCTGCTGCCTTCATAAGATGGTTTAACGATCTTTGAGCTCTGCTTCTGCACCTTCATGGTTTTTTTGATTTTTTTTGTATGGGCTTGAGTTAGAAGACGAGAGAGCAAAAGGCTTGTTTGCGTACTTGGTGAATGCATTGCTCTGCTTTATGCATGTATATATATATATATATATACACAACCATGCAGGCATTGGTCAGCTCTGATTATATATATATTATGCACCTCACCAACCCCCTTACTGCTGAGGTTTTGGCTCTAGACAGGTTTTTGCATGTCGGAGGAAAAATTATATATAGAAGAGAGAGAGAGAGAGAGAGAAAGAGAGAAGAGGGAAAAACTAATGGTGTGTGTGTGTGTGTATATATATATATATATATATATATATTAGGGCTTAGAAATAAAGACTTACATATTACTCAAAATAAGGGTGTCATAGTTGTTAGGGTTGGTGGCAGAAGTCATTTTGATGGGATCAAATAAATAATTAATTAAAAATGGCTTTCATCACTTGGGATGAAAGTCGCTGTGAGTGGAAGGCATTCCTTTTGGGGAAATAAAATATTACAAAGCAAATTAAACGTAGGAATTTATTATGATCAGAAATGGTAGTGAATAGAAGCATTGCATTTTTGCGATTTGGGTTTGGTAGCGTTAATTTTGGACATTAGGTTGGTGGGCTCAACCAGGTAGCTACCTACCTGCATGCATGCTTCTCCAATTGGCTACGTGAACATTTAAAAAGGAATTAAGGAAATTAAAATTTGGGTCTTTATCACTCTTCTGTTTAGCTCTTAATTTGCAAAAAAAAAAAAAAACATAAATATCAACCAAGAAAATAGTAATTTTTTCCTTAATTTATTAATAAAGTCTCTAATTTTATCTTTAATTAAATTAGATATGATTAATCATTCTCATAAATAACTTTTAGCACTCCCTAAATAATTAAGACCTAGTCTATTGATTAGGTGTCAAGGTAATGTGGCATCTCGTAATGGTTGAATGGTCTGTATGTACGTGTAACTAATTATAAAATGCAATGTTGACTCATTTGCAATTCTTGTCTAGTAGTAAATAGTCTGATTTGTTGATGATAGGTCTTTAGCTAGCTTAGTGCATGTAAATAAAAATATGGTATAAGATGTGATATGATTCGACATGGATCATACTATAGTTCTTGAAAAACTAAATTAAAATGTGATAAATTTTAAGTGTTAGAAAATAAATTCTTCCAATAGAAACCTTTTTACATAAGCCATGACATATGAATAGAATATAAAATCAAAAAAATTAAGCAAAAAAATATAAAGTAAAATCTACAATGCACTTGGGATGTTTGATATTCAGTACACTATGCGGTATTTAATATCTTAATCCGTATAAATACTAGATCTAAAGAGTTGAAATTTGTATATTCATATTAAAAGTTTGAATTCAAAATTTTTAAAAATGGGAAAAGATATATGAAAAAAAGAAAGAATTATCTTCAATTAATGTACTATAAAAAATCATACTTAGTGATCTGTCAATAAAATAAAGTAATACCTCAAAAAATTTTGACTAGCAAAACAATTTAAGAATACAGTGATTCATTCATAATACAAAGTCAAAAAAGGAGTGAAAAAGACAAGAAGATAATAATACTAATAAATGAGTTGAAAGCATAGGAGAAAGAAAGAAAGAAGATGGGAGGATGAGGGTGGGTTGGACTTCTAGCTCAGCAAAGCTTAGATGCCACCTCCCCCCATCCATATCCTTCATTTCTTCCACCCTTCTAACAAGGTTTCCAACTTCCAAACACACCTACACACCTTTTATATATACATATATATAAAATTGTGAAGCATTTATATCTGCAAGATCTATTATCACTTGAGCCATTATGTCGGTGAATTATCAAGGGTGCATCAATAGACGAGCAGTTTTTACCCCCTCTCTAATTTTATCCCAATCAAAGTTCCCCCAAACACATTTTTATTGTAAAATTCTTTTCTTGGAGCAAATCTTTTACTCTCGAAAACTTTCTTTCATTTATTTGTAAATCATTTTTGCAAGAGAGAAATTTTTATAGGCATTTTATTTTTCATTCAAGGCATTAACTCTTTCATTTCCTTTTCACCTTGAAAATCATTTTGGGAGTTTGCTTTGATATTTCTCCATATATTTCCATGATAAATATTATATTGGAGAAATACATTCTTGCTTTGATTTGCACATTAAATATCAAATATTTCTTTTTTTTTTTTTTTGTATAAAATCACTTTTAAAAAGCACTCTTACTCTACTGAGCATAACTCATATCATATTAGAGTGCATGTTATAGAGCTTTCATGTTGTACATCTCAGCTTAGTTGTAGAAGTATTTTCATATGTACAAAAATGTTTTTAATGTACCGGTTGGGTTCATCCCATTAATTGAACTGTGAAGTCTTAACCCCGTAAATGATACAAGTTGGGTTCACCCTTGTAACTGAGTTGGGGTTTACCTCACCCCGTAAGGAGAGGTTGTAACGGCTTCTCCTCCTCCCATTTAAGTGAGTAGGTTTAGTGAAATCCTTGGGGGGTATGCCCAAGGCGAGGAGATAGGCTGGTTTGGCCGAACCTCGATAACAAATATCATGTGTCGCTTTCTCCTTATCTCATTTAATTTATGCCCTTTAAATTCAGCACGTGTATGTTTGTTCATTTATGGTTATAATTATTTGCATGCATACTTTTATTTAAATGATATATGCTACACGTGTATGTTCACACTTATAGTTTAATCATTTTTCATACACGTTATTATCTTGAATGGGATATGATATGTGGTGAATCGACATAAATGTTTAATTTAGTCAAAATATTTTTAAAACCTAATTCACCTCCCCTTTTGGGATCACACCAATTCTAACAATTGGTATCACAGCCTAGTTGCAATAAGCCTAACCGCTATTTGCATGAAGATTGCAATAGCTCATATTTCGGTGTGTCCCTATTGTGAGAGTCAACTCTTTGCGAATCCTCAACTGATTTCATTGTATAAATTTTACCGCTTGGTTATTGAATTTTTTTTTTGTAAAATTAGTTAATCGGAGGTTTTGGAAAGGGTTTGGTATAGGAAATCATATCCCATTGAAAATTATTTCAAAATGCATGTTTCCAAAAATCTGAAAATGAATTGAATTTGCATGACATGTGTTTTAATGTATATCATTTGTGTGTCATACATACTTTTATATCGTGCCTTGGCTACTAATATTCTTGTAAAGCTTATGTTTTATAGTAGTCGTAAGGAATTTTATGAACCATAGGAATTTTGAAAAATCGAGAGAGTAAAAGACACCACTTCGAGCTCAAACGCTTAAGAAGGAGTAAAACACAAAGGTATATATTTCCTCCTTCTACATTATTTGATGTTTGATTCACATGTTGTATGCTTCGTGTTTATTTTTATAATGTGAATTCTGTGATAATTGCATACCATCTTATGAGGTGTATTTTAAAAGGAATTTTTTTAATACTCATAAGACTTTTTGTAATTATTTCAAATGGGGTTATAAAGCGTTAAATGCGTAAATAGTGTTCTATGTTTAAAATTCCAAATTTTAGTATACACTATTATTATACTGAGAACCTTAAGAAAATCTAGCCAACACGTGAGTTTTAATTTATATATCCAATCTAAGCTTAATATATACATTTTGTCATGTTTGGATAATATAAATGTATTGGCTATCCCCTTCATATGGACAATGGTTTTTAATTTGAGAAATAATGTTGTATATATATATGCTATAATATAAAAATCTTAAATATAGCAAAATTTGTCCATCATATTGTATTGAGTTTTTAGGAAATTTATTTTACAGTATATAATGTAACATCCTAAACTCATCATTGAGCTTAAATGATAAATTATTTTCTAACAATAAATTAAATTAAGGAATTCATAAGCTCATCCCCTTATTGGAAAATATCAGTTATGTCAAATAATGCAAATTGAATATATGATTCTTTGGCTACATAATTAAAGGGGAGCATAAAATTTAAAATTTCATCACATAAGCTCTTTATTGTAAAATGCTTAATTTTGGAAATGTTTTATTGGATGATTTGTTTGCGCTGAATGCTAAATATCCATCTTTGCCTAATGTTTATATCATCGAATGGATGACTAAAATTTTAGCATGATCTGTTATTTGAGTTGAATGCAACTGTCCATTGTTTGTAAAATGATTATATTATTTAATGGATAGTCTATATTGATTGTCTACTAGATTGCATGTTTGTACTGAATGCCACCTGCATGGTTGATGCAATGATATGAATTACATGTTGGTAGTAGATATAGGTTCTCGCATGCTTTTAACTGAATGGTATCTGCTTGATGCAGATTATTTTAAATTGCTTGCTTGAATCTATTAGGTTTCTGGTACATGAAAAAATGGGAAAATGTTCAATTTATTGACGACATGCTACCAAAATTTCAGTAAAACTTTTCCCCAAAATGAAGTCATGTACTAGAATAAATGATAATAAAATGCATGCTAAGTGACCTTAATGATTTTTTTTTATAATGCATGCAAAATAATTAGACAGTTAACTAGTGCATGTTGAATCTTAAATAGTATGTGCTAAACTGAATAAAATGCACAGTCTTCATGTTTATTTCTTAGGATGTACAATAATTGCATAAGTTATACATGTAAAATCCAAACCGCTAAATAAATTGAAAAACATGTACACATTTTTTTTTGTGTCTTAGGATGAACTAATTCATGGATGCCATTTGGTCCTAAACCCTAAGTTATGTTCTTCATGTTGAACCTAAATGGTTAGCAATCACGCCATAAGTTTTAAGTCCATGTGACTAGGAATTTTGCATGACTCGGGGGGAGCATTCATTCTGCACACACTCATTGAGCATTTTGAGTTGTGTCATTCTTTTTAGTCCCCCATTGCATCACCTTTGAACATAGCCTTGATTGGCTATCGTGTATAAAATGAAATGCAATAGTCATGCTAGTAAGTGCTAAGTGCCTATGCCTATATTTGCTGCATGTTGAAAATCCTTTGAAATGATGAATTTTTTACGAATGCTCTTAAATGACTATCATCATTTAACTTAATGCAAGTATGTATGCATGCAAATATATAGGGGGAGTTTAAGCCTCACTATCAGGAAAAATGAATGAGAGCTTAATGCCTATAATCTCTTGCATGCTAAGTTTTGTTATGAATGATGAACATATGTTGAGTGTGCTTAAATGAAATCCATTCTTGAATGTTAACGCACTTATGTGTGCTTGAGACTATACTAGGGAGCATTAAAGCCTCATTCTTAAGAACTAGATAGAACTCACTTGACCCATGGACTCACATTTTTATTGATTCTACTTTTTAAGTCCAAAGCTTCTCTAAGCACCTTGAACATCATATCCTTCACCTATTGAATCAATTTTTGATATGGAATGTTCTTGGGGCATATGAACACCATGCATGACTTAGTATTTGATATTTAGCGCATGTGTGTTCTAGGAAAGATTTTACTGGTGGGACACAAATTGTTTAACATATATTCAATAAAATTGGTTAAGAATGAAAATAGTACTTATACTGTTAAAACTCTTAATGAATTTTCACAATCAATATCAATAAAAGTAATTAACTGAATCTAAGCACGTATTCAAATTTGTAGGGGGGCACCTAGAAATTATTTTTCTATCTTGCTGTGCTCGCAACATTTCTAACTTAGATTTGGTTTTTGAATTCATTGTGGCTTGTGCTTAATTGTAATGTCTTCAATTAATATTATAAATGAAAATATTTTGTTTGCCATAGTGTCTTAGGTCTTGCCATATGATCCCTGTTTTAAATTATTTAATATCTTTGGATCTATATGGTTGTATTTTTCTAATTTTTTGTGATTTGGGCTTAAATGATAAACCAGAAAAGTAATGCTTGCTTAAGTTTTTAAATTAAAGTTTCTTTTTCAGCAAGCATTTGCCCCTAGTTTTCATCGAAAATCATAAGGAGATATACATATTTTATAAATATATTTATATATATACATATTTCAAATGCAAGAAATGAACGTTCATAGAATACATCTTGTTTCTTGCATGTGTGTTTTTAATGCCTTCACGACTTATGTTAGTTTTGGTGTAATCCCAAAAGTATTTTTCTCAAAAAATAAGCACACTAGATATTTGGAAACGGTTCGTAAAAAATTTATTTCACAAACAAAAAGCAATACAAACTCTTAAGTATTGCAATGATGATGCAAAGCTCACAAGCTCTACAAAGTTTTCCTACGAAAGACTGATTAATGAAGTCTCCTAGAAAAAACTCAAACTTACTCTTGAATAAAAATGTATCTCAATCAACTAGAACTAACGAGAGTGTAAGCTTAACCAAAAACTCACAATAACACTCTTACTTAGCAATTTTTGCAATGAGGATGAGTAAGAATGAAGAAATGAAACTTGAATGTGAGAAATAGAGCTTTTGAAAATCAGAGAAAATTTGTTAATTGCTTTTGCTAATCATTGCCTAATTTTTGCAAATGAGGGGGTATATATAGACTACCCCTTAATTATAACCATCCAGGACAAATAGGGTATTATTAGAATTGTTTTAAAACATTTTAGCACAATTAACCTTGTTTAAAAATTTTAACCGCAGTAAAAAAATTGTCCAACCCGAGAACATCGGTTGACCGAACTTGAGGTTCAATTGACCAAGTAACAAAGTTTGGTCGACCGTGCAAGAAATGAACTGAAAGTTGGATCGACCGGACTAAGGGTCTCAAGGGCGATTTTTCCAATTCCACGCGGTTTGGTTGACTAGATGTTTTTGAACTAGGTATTTCAGTCGACCGGGCAATTGGATTCTCCCACGTCGGGGTTCGGTCGACCAGAGCGTTACCCATATAAATCTGGTTAGTAGACCGAGGAGTCAAAGCGTTGACCCACGTGGGAGTTTGGTCGACCAAGCTAAATGAACTTGGCAAGGTTCGGTCGATCGTGCTATTGTAAAACTGTTGACCTCAAACCAGTTCGGTCGACCAAGTGATTTACACTATGAAAGTTTGGTTGACCGAAGCACTGTTTAATGCATAGTTTTGATCCTATTCTTTATCAGAAGTCAGCCTTGTTCATATAGGTATAAATTTTAAGTTGTGGGGGACTTTACATGTAGAGACCCGAAGAAATTATAATAATTAAATAATAAGGAATGGAAAGAGAAGGAATTAAACTTGGGATTTAAACAAGGTCTCGTCAACGAACACAGCACGTTCGTCGACGAAGAGACTTATTAGGATCGTTGACGAGGACATATGTCTCGTCGACGAGAAGATACCGAGGGGCTATTTTTCAGCTCTGAATTTTGTCTACGAGGAATAAGTGTTCATCGACGAACTCCCTTCTTGGACCCGTTGACGAAGTGACATGGCTCGTCGACGAGTGCAGGTGTATAAATAGCCTAAAACTCGAATTTTCTGCAGAATTTTCACGCGAAAACCCTCCTCTCTCTCTCTCTCTCTCTCTCTCTCTCTCTAGTTCGCCCCTTCCCTTTTCTCTCTAAGATTCGGGGTCGGATTCTTACCAGTTCGATGATCTAAGGCCACCACGACACTCCTAGGAAAGTTCTCTTCAAGTCTGTTAGAGTGGATCGTTGGTGAGGTTAACTTGGATTTCATCTCAAATTCAAGGTAAGGCTTTTTATTCAATATTTGGCCCCTCTACCATTGCAAGAAATGTAGTAGTCGAAGAAATACTAAAATTTTGTTCAAGGAAATATTGTTTTCGGGGTGTTGAACGGGGAACCCTGCGGGTGCAAGACTAGTTATTTTAGGGGCTTTTTAAAAGTCTAGTAAGGGGATAAACTAAGTCAGGATTTCATGAAAATGTACTTATTATTTTACATCAATTAATTTTAGATAAATATGGATATGGTAGAATTATGTTGGAAATAATGATGTTGATTAGAAATATGATTAATACCTATTTTGTGTGGCTTGAGTAAAAATTACCATGAAATATTATGTTTGCAAAATAAGTATGTTTTTATTGTTTCCAGGAAAATGTTAAATGATACGAAGTTTTTATATGATATATCGGCGTACGGGCCGAAATTTTTATATGATATATCGGCGTACGAGACGAGATTTTTATATGATATATCTGCGTACGGGCCGAAGGTTTTACGATATGCTATACCAGCATACGGGCCGTGATTAATAAAATATAAAATGTCGGCGTAAGCACCGAAGGTCTTTTTTTATGATATGTTATGCAAATTTATATGAAGATATTAACTTGACAGTTGTTATTATTATGAAATAGTCATATATCATTATTTGGAAATATGTTATATGTTATCAGAACCTGGTTGACTTGGTTTAGGCTTTCACGAAGCATGGTACCGTAGTTATATGATCACGATCATGATTATGTTAGTGCTACTACTTGTCGTATGGGGTAGTGGGAGATTGGCAGTCGATGTTGTTTATTGTAATGCAGGCGTCCCTCTGGTGTGCGTCCATTAGGGGTAAGACATGACACTAGCCAGCTAACCATTCAGGATGTTTTCTATGTACTATTATATGAGATGATTATGTGTATAGAAATTCAGTATATTGTACCATGATATGACAAGATATATTTCCCCAGTTATGATACGGATGGATTTATTAAGTAAGGTTTTCATATTGTTATATGTACAATACAGAAATACTCATGTTGCCACACATTGATATTAGTTTATTTCACTTACTGAGATGTGTCTCACCCCAAATTATATGAACATTTCAATGGCCCCAGATAGAAGAGCGGATAAAGTTCTGTAGCATTAGGATTCAGTTGTTTTACCCTATCTGAAGGGTAAGTCTTTTTCTAGTGTCAGATTGATTTTTGAATGGCAACCCTAGGACTTATTTTGGATATTTTGAGTTACGTGTATCCATGTGAGGAATGTAGTAAATGCTGGTATTGTGTTGAATGGTCATTTTTTATGTATATGTTATTACGTTTCCTGGTACTTAGGTATCAGTACTGTATTCCAAGTATACCCCCGGTACTCTTGGGTCCAGGTAGATTATGATTTGTCAGGACTATTATTTGGATATTATGTGGAAAATAAGTTTTAATATATGGTTAAATACGTAGGTCCTTATAGTTTGGTATCAAAGCCTAGGTTGCTAGGTTCTATAGACTTTAGAGTGCAACGGAAACAATACCACAGTATAGGAAAAGGATTTAAGGTTTTGTTCTATAATCTAGAGGCAGGACTTCCGTGGTGGTTTTTGTATTTTTCCTAGGGTGACGATTTCAGGAAAATCATAGTAAACAATTGACGGGTTGTGTTCCTAGAATTTAGGATTGGATTTAGAAATAAGATGGGGATGTAAAGATAGGGGATTATGTTAGGAGAGTAATTATAAGGATAGGGTTTCTAAATCACGTTATTTTATTTTTTAGGATGGACCCTGTAGAAGGTAGTGCCCATGCGATTGGAAGTGATAGTCCAGGGCCCTCGAGTGCAGGCAGGATTGATTCTGATGCAGTACTACGTAGCATGGCTTAGCAGGTTATGGTTGAGATCGTTAGAAGCTCCAGTGAGTAGGGAGGCCCGTATGCAGGCCATGGGTGCATGATAGTGAAGTTTACCAAGATGAATAATTTGGCATTTTCTGGAGGAGTTGATCTTGCAGCTATCGAGAATTGGATGCAGGAAATCAAGAAAGTCTTGGCTGTATTACAGTGTAAGAGGGAATAGAGGGTCCTCTTCGCCACCTATAAACTGACAAGGGAGGCTGAGAGCTGGTGGACTACTGTGAGACTTCTGGAGTACCAGAGGACGACACCGATAGCTATGATATGGGGCCGATTTAAAGAATTATTCTTTGACAGATATTTCCCAACAGTATGCAAAGCGGATTATAGAGCTTTCTCGCTTCGCTCCATATATTGTTCCTGATGAGGTAAAAAAGAGAGACAGTTTGAAAGAGGTTTGAGGCGAGGCATATACAAGAAAGTGGTAGTGCTAAAGATATAGGACTTTGCTGAGTTAGTCGACAGAGCAACTTTGGATGAGGTTAGTGAGCGTATGGACGCAGAGGAGCAGGGATAGAAAAAGAGATCTGTGTCTTCACGCTTCCAGTAGGGACCTAGGCATGGTCAGTGAAGGAGAGGAAATTATGGCAGAGGATAGAGACAGGAGACTGGAGGTCGTGAGGTTAAGGCAATACAGAATTTCCTTGTCTTTTAAATTTGTGGGAGACACTAGGGAGAGTGTCAAGTAAGAGAGTTGCCCATTATCATTGCAGTAGACAGGGACATCTGGTACGAGATTGCCCTACACCACCAGATATTGCTCCTACTCCCAGACCATACCGGGGAGGCTATTAGGCGCCACATAGAGGCCAGCAGAGGAATATAGCTCTAGCTAAAGTTTTTGCTTTGATGCCGAGTGATGCTGAGATAGTCGACGACGTGGTGACAGGTATGGTTAGCATGCTTTCCTTTAAAGTTATTATATTATTTGATTCAGGGGCCACACACTCGTTCATGTCTATGGGATGTATTAAATTGTGTGGAGCAGAAAAACAATTGTTAGACACCGAACTGTTAGTCACTACACCGACAAGGTCTGTAGTAAGGTGTAGCAGAGTGCTTCGGGGCTGTCCTGTTGACATTCAGGGGAAAGTCTTACCAGCTAATTTGATAGTATTAGACATGCACAGGTTTGATGTAATTTAAGGTATGCACTGGTTGGCAACCAATTACACCAGCATAGACTGTCGTTTGAGAGAAGTAATATTCAGATCTCCGAAAAGACCAGAATTCAGGTTTATAGGGTCGTGAGTGCAATCCCCACCTCAGTTAGTTTTAGCTATTCAAGCGAGGAGACTGCTCCTGAGTGGTTGTCAGGGATTCATGGCCTTTGTGAAGGAAATTTCAAGGAATGAATTGAAGCTCACTAGTACGCCAGTATTAAAGGATTTTATAGATGTTTTTCTAGATGAGTTACCAGGCTTGCCACCTAATCAGGAGGTATATTTTCCTATTGATCTGCTTCTAGGTACAGCGCTAATCTCTAAAGCACTTTACCGAATAGCGCCTGCAAAGTTGGTAGAATTAAAGAATCAGTTGCAAGATTTTCTTGATAAGGGTTTTATACAGCCTAGCTTATCTCTATGGGGAGTTTCAGTGTTATTTGTGAAGAAGAATGATGGGACCATGAGGATGTATATAGATTATAGGGAAATTAATAAGGTGACAATCAAGAACAAGTATCCTCTACCCTGTATAGATGATTTATTTGACCAGCTCCAGGGTACAAGAGTGTATTCTAAGATTGACCTCAGATCAAGCTATCATTAGGTGAAAGTGAAAGCAGAAGACCTCTCGGAGACATCTTTCAGGACTAGATATGGACATTATGAATTTTTTGTTATGCCGTTTGGTCTGACAAATGCTCCTACAATATTCATGGATTTGATGAATGAAATCTTCCACCAATATCTAGACCAATTTATTGTTGTTTTTATTAATGATGTATTGGTCTATTCGAGGAGTTATGAGGAGCATAAGACGCATTTAAGGCAGGTATTACAGGCGCTTAGGGAAAATAAGTTGTATGTCAAGTTCAGCAAATGTGAATTCTGGCTTGAGAATGTTATATTTTTGGGGCATGTTATCTTAGGGGATGAAATTTCTGTGGATCCTAGTAAAATTGATGCAGTAGTGAATTAGGCTAGACCGAGGAACGTCCAGGAGATTAGGAGTTTCTTGGGGCTAGTTGGGTATTACCATCATTTTGTTGAGGGATTCTCAGCATTATCCAGGCCTCTAACACGACTGACTAGGAAGATACCATATTTGAATGGGACAACAATTGTGAACAGAGTTTTCAAGAATTGAAATAAAGGCTTGTCACGGCACTAGTGCTGATCATCCCATCAGGGGTTAAGGGTTATGTTATCTACACTGATGCGTCCTTGAAGGGACTAGACTGTGTATTGATGCAGCATGGTAGGGTAGTAACGTATGCTTCCAGGCAGTAGAAAGAGTATGAAAAGAACTACCCTACCCATGATCTTGAATTGACTGCAGCAGTACATGCATTGAAGATTTGGAGGCATTACCTGTATGGAAAACGGTGTGAAATCTTCTCCGACCATAAGAGTTTAAAGTACTTTTTCACTCAGAAGGAATTGAACATGAGGTAGAGAAGGTAGTTTGAGCTTTTTAAAGATGTTGATTGTATTATCAGTTATCACCCAGGAAAAGAAAACGTGGTAGTTGATGCGTTGAGTAGGAAGTCTATGGGACCAGCACTATCAGCTATGGAGATTCAGTATCCGATCGTGATGGATCTGGAGAGACTCAGCATAGATTTGGTCAAGATTAGTCCTCAAGTATGTATTGCCAGTTTAGTGGTGCAGCCCATTTTACAATAGAGGATTAAAACTGCTCAAAAAAATGATCTAGAATTAGTAGAGGTAATGGTCAGAGTACGGAGTGGTCAGGAAGAGGAATTATGTATCACAGATGACAGGGTTTTGCAGTTCCATTCTCGATTGTGTGTTCCTGCCGAAGCTGATATCAGAAATACCATCCTAGAGGAGGCTCACAGATCTTTATACATAGTTCATCCTGGCAGCACAAAAGTGTATAGGGATCTGCGGGAGTCTTATTGGTGGAGTGGTATAAAGGAAGAGATTGCTGAATATGTAGCACAGTGTTTAATGTGCCAGCAGGTAAAATTTAAGCACCAGAGGCTAGAAGGCTAGTTGCAACCACTTTTTATCCTAGAGTGGAAATGGGATCATATATCTATGGATTTTGTTTTAGGGCTGTCATTGGCATTCCATGGCTAGAATGCAATTTGGGTGATAGTAGATCATTTGACTAAGCCCGCCCATTTTCTTCTCATCAAGATCAGCTACTCCATTAACAGCCTGGCAGAGATTTATATTCAAGAGATAGTCCGTTCTCACGGAGTGCCAATGTCTATAGTGTCAGATCAAGACCCACGTTTCACTTCACGATTTTGGAAGAGCTTGCAAGAAGCTTTGGGGTCTCAGTTATCTTTTAGCATGACATTCCATCCTTAATCAGATGGGCAGACTGAGAGGACGATTCAAATATTAGAAGATATGCTTCAAGCATGCGTGCTGGATTTTGGGGGCAATTGGACCCAGTTTATGCCATTGGTAGAGTTCGCGTACAATAATAGTTATCAAGCCAGCATTGGCATGACACTGTTTAAGGCGCTTTATGGTACGAGATGTCGTTTTCCTTTATATTGGGATGAGATGGGTGAGCGGCGAGTTGTGGGGCCAGAATTAGTACAGCAAGCATATGATAAGGTTCGACTCATCAGAGATAGAATTAGTGCAGCTCAAAGTCGACAGAAGGGTTATGCCAATAACCGCCACAGGAAATTGGAATTTGATATCGGAACTCATGTGTTTTTGAAAATAGCTCCGTTAAAAGGGGTTATGAGATTTGGAAGGAAAGGTAAACTTAACCCTAGGTTCATTGGCCCATTCGATATTCTAGAGAAAGTGGGGCTGGTTGCCTACAGGTTAGCTTTACCACTTGTGTTGTCCAGGATACACAACGTATTCCACGTTTCCATGTTGAGGAAATATGTCTCAAACCCTTCTCATGTAATCAGTTATGGTGAATTAGAGCTCAGTGATTCACTAGTTTATGAGGAGGTGCAGTACAAATTTTGGACAGAAAAGAATAAAAATTATGTAATAAGAAGATTCCTCTAATAAAAATTATGGAAGAAACTTCTTGGGAGCTCAAGGAACAGATAAGACATAAATACCCGCAATTGTTCCATGGGGTTCAAATATAATCAGGTAAAGTGTAAGTAATTGTGTAATGTTTCCTTTACAAGTTAGTCAATATTTGTAGTAATTTAGTTAGTGAGTAATATTTTGGCTTTAGGAGAATTTTTATTTTGTAAATGTATTATCCTAAAACTCAAAATGTAACCACAGTATTCCTCTTTCATAAGTGAGGGTAAGTAATAAAATAAGTAGATTGTTTGCTTTTAAGAGATGATCAATCGTATGGATAGCAAATTTCGAGAACGAAATTTTCATAAGGAGGGGAGAATGTAGAGACCCGAAGAAATTATAATTATTAAATAATAAGGAAAGGAGAGAGAAGGAAATTGAACTTGGGATTTAAATAGGGTCTCGTTGACGAACACAGCATGTTCGTCGACGAAGTGGCTTATTAGGATCGTCGATGGGGACATGTGTCTCGTCGACAAGAAGATACTGAGAGACTATTTTTCAGCTCTGAATTTCATCGACGAGGAAAAAGTGTTTATCAACGAACTCCCTTCTTAGCCTCGTCAACAAAGTGACATGGCTCATCGACGAGTGCAGGTGTATAAATAGCCTAAACTCAAATTTTTTACAGAATTTTCATGCGAAAACCCTTCTCCCTCTCTCTCTAGTTCACCCCTTCCCCCTTCTCTCTAAGATTCGGGGCTAGATTCTCGCCAATTCGACGATTCAAGGCTACCACGACACTCCTGGGAAAGTTCTCTTCAAGTCTGCTGGAGTGGATCGTTGGTAGGGTTAACTTGGATTTCATCTCAAATTCAAGGTAAAACTTTTTATTCAATATTTGGATTCTCTACAGTTGTAAGAAATATAGTAGTCGAAGAAATACTGAAGTTTTGTTTAGGGAAATATTATTTTCAAGGTGTTGAATGGGGAACCCTGCGGGTGCAAGACTGATTATTTTAGGGGCTTTTCAGAAGTCAGGTAAGGGGATAAACTAAGTCAAGATTTTATGAAAATGTACTTATTATTTTACCACAATTATTTTTAGATAAATATGGATATGGTAGAATTATGTTGGAAATAATGATGTTGATCAGAAATATGATTAATACATATTTTGTGTGGCATGAGTAAAATTTACCATGAAATATTATGTTTGCAAAATAAGTATGTTTTTACTATTTCCAGGAAAATATTAAATGATAAGAAGTTTTTATATGATATATAGGCATATGAGCCGAGGTTTTTATATGATGTATCGGCGTATAGGCCGAAGGTTTTACAATATGCAATACCGGCGTACGGGCCGTGATTTATAAAATATAAAATTCCGGCATAAGGGCTGAAGGTCTTTTTTTATGATATGTTATGCAAATTTATATGAAGATATTAACCTGATAGTTATTATTATGAATAGTCATGTATCATTATTTGGAAATATGTTATATGTTATCAAAACTTGGTTGGCTTGGTTTAGGCTTTCATGAAGCAAGGTACCGTAGCTATATGATCACAAACATGATTATGTTAGTGCTACCGCTTGCCGTACAGGGCAGTGGGAGATTGGCAGTCGATGTGGTTTATTGTAGTGCAGGCGTCCCTCTAGTGTACGGACCAGGAGGGATAGACCCATCGTACTTACAGACTTTTTCCTTGACTCTGCAGTGGTCGGCCAACCATTGTCGAGTCCCACCTTCAGACCACACAACCCAGTCATATGGGGGTAAGACATGACACCAGCCAACTAACCATCTAGGATGTTTTCTATGTAATGTTATATGAGATGATTATGTGTATAGAAATTCAATATGTTGTACCATGATATGACAAGATATATTTTCCACAGTTATGATACGGATGAATTTATTAAGTAAGGTTTTCATATTGTTATATATATAACACAGAAATACTCAAGTTGTGACACACTGATATTAGTTTATTTCCCTTACTAAGATGTGTCTCACCCCAAATTATATGAACATTTCAGGAGCCCCAGAGAGAAGAGCGAATAAAGTTCCGCAGCGTTAGGATTCAGTTGTTCTACCCTATCTGAAGGATAAGTTTTTTGCTAGGGTCAGATGGATTTTTGGATGGCAACCCTACGACTTGTTTTGGATATTTTGATTTACGTGTATTCATGCGAGGAATGTAGTAAATGCTGGTATTGTGTTGAATGGTAATTTGTTATGTATATGTTATTACGTTTCCTGCTGCTTTTGTATCAGTACTGTATTTCAAGTATAGTTCTAGTACTCTTGGGTCCAGGTGGATTATGATTTTCTAGAACTATTATTTGGATACTATTGATATGGAAAATAAATGTGATGATTAGGGACCTAGGGTCAATTTAAGGTCAATGGCCAAGGTTTTTCAACTATGCCTAAAAATTCGGCATTTATCCACCGATCCCTAAGGTCCATCTATGGTCTTGAGCTTATCAATCCTACATGCATGATATACACAAACTATTACAGACTAATCCTACTTAAATATTGCAGACCCGAATTAAACTTAATATAAATTACAACAATGAATGTTCAACTAAGGTCTTCATTTTCTTCTTGGTTTCTGAGTGCCATCATATGATATTGTCAAGATAAACCTGCAAATCAATTCGACAGACATTAAATACCTGAGTATTTGTCATAATCAAAATAGGGTATGACCCATAGGGTCAACAACTTATGTTTTCTCTGTATTAAAAATTTATGTCATGAAATCTTTTAAGGGTGTTATATTACATAACTAGTTCATTGATCATTCATGAAATGCATATGAACTTATTAGGCCACTCTTATGCTCAAACCAACACTTGCAATCATATGCCGCATGATTTTAAATTCTAATCTTTTGAGGGTCTTATGTTGCGTTTAAAATGAATTGGTTTGTGTATACTTCTAGTTTGACCATATTTATCATGGAATTTTTTTTTAAATAACCAGTTATATTGTGTTGTATGAAAAATAAATGCCCAAACCATAAAGGAAGAGTATTTTCTAAACAAATTGATTTTTTTTTTTAAAAAAAATGGGAGTTCTCTTGCTAAGTGTGCTTTTTAAATATTCAAATATTTTTTACTTAACTTAACCATTTTTCCTTATGCCAAAAGGGGGATAATTTTTATGAGCAAAATGTTTATGACAAAAAGGGGGAAATTTCTTAAGGGCAAATAACATAGGGGCAAATTTTTGAGCCTGTGCTTGAAGGTTAAAATTGAATGCATGATTATTTGTAATATCTTCTTTCATGAATATGCCTGAACTTTACTGTTTATATTTTCTATGCATAGAGTCAGGATGAGCCTTTTCAGGCTGTACTCATTTTGTTCTCATGTGTTTGTCATTATTAAAAAGGGGAAGATTATTGGTTTTTTGAGTCCGATCTCTATTTTGATGCTGACAAACACAAGTGTCTCTTATGTGTGTGTTTTAGTGCATGAACATGTATTATTCAGGTCACACATAAGATTAAGAGAACATGAAATCCAAGGCAAGTTTTAAAGCACAAATCTGGCGCATTCCATGATGTCAAAGAGTAAAGGAGAAGAAGAAGACATGTTTTGAATTGTAATTGCATTTGATTTTATTATTTGGTATGTAATAATGCATGCATCTGCATGATATGGATTGTATGCTTAGATGGCCACAAACTAACCATAGGGAACCACAAGTCTGTTGACTGACCTTAGGGTTCGGTCGACCAACGTCAAATTTTTTGGGTTATTTCAAGGCCATAGGTTGACCTTATGACACATCATAAAAAGTCCCTTAAGCCAAAATTGCGAACACCTACAAATAGGGATTAAATCACATAAGGTCAAAAGAAGAAGCAAAGTTTTCAAGTAACTCCGGTCGACCAAACCATGAGCACTATAAACGCTTTGGGAGATTGAATGGCCAGGAAGTAAACTTTTGACTTTGCTCGGTCGACCGAACTTAAATTGAACTAACTGTCACCGGTCGATCGAATGTTTAAAAGGTACTTTTCCACTATCTTCAGACAACCAAACGTTTAGTTCAAAATAGGCTCAAGCAACCGAATTATAAAGTTCGGCAGACCGAACCATTCACCAGTCAACCTAACCTTGAGCGTTTGGAAAATCGCATTGACTTCAGCCAACCAAACTTACCATCGAGCACCCGAACTTGAAAAAGTAACTTTTCTATCCGTGTCTGTTTGGGCGACCATCCCTAAGGATTGAGCAACTGAACCTCTCGAGTGGCCACATTTTTACTGCGGGTAATTAAGGGTAATTGGGATTGAACTTTAATTAAACTTTTCTAAAATTCCCAATAGGTCCCCAACAGTCATATTTTATTGAAAAACTATAAATACCTCATTCATAACTTTAATTAGAAACTTTGATTAGCCAACTTCTCTCTCTAATTTTATCTTAATCAAAGTTCCCCCAAAACACGTTTTTATTGCAAAACTCTTTTCTTGGGGCAAATCTTTTACTCTCCAAAACTCTTTTTTATTTATTTGAAAATCATTTTTACAAGAGAGTAATTTTTATTGGCATTTTGTTTTTCATTCAAGGCATTAACTTTCTCATTTCCTTTTCACTTTGAAAATCATTTTGGGAGTTTGCCTTGATATTTCTCCATATATTTTCATGGTAAATATTATATTGGAGAAATACATTCTTAAATATTATATTGGAGAAGTACATTCTTACTTTGATTTGCACATTGAATATCAAATGTTTGTATTTTTATTTTTTGCAAAATCATTTTTAGAAAAGCACCCTTACTCTACATAGCATAACTCATATCATATTAGAGTGCACGTTATAGAGCTTTCATGTTGTACATCTCAGCTTAGTTGTAGAAGCATGTTCATATGTACAAAAATATTTTTAATGTACCGGTTGGGTTCATCCCATTAATTGAACTGGGGAGTCTCAGCCCCGTAAGTGAGACCGGTTCAGTTCAGTCCGGAATTTGAACTGGGGAGTCTCGTCCCCGTAAGTGAGACAAGTTGAGCTGAACCTTATAATTGAGCTGAGGTTTACCTCGCCCCATAAGGAGAGGTTGTAACGGCTTCTACTTCGCCCGTTTAAGTAAGCAAGTTTAGTGGAATCCTTGGGGTGTGCCCAAGGCAGGGACGTAAGCTGGTTTGGCCGAACCACGATAACAAATATCGTGTGTCACTCTGTCCTCATGTCATTTAATTTATGCCATTTAAATTCAACGTGTGTATGCTTGTTCATTTATGGTTATAATTATTTGTATGCACAATTTTATTTAAGTGAGATATGCTGCATTTGTATGTTCACACTTATAACTTAATCATTTTTCACACACGTTATTATCTTGAATGGGATATGATATATGGTGAATTGGCGTAAATGTTTAATTTAGCCAAAATATTTTTAAAACCCAATTCACCCCCCTTCTCTTGGGATCACACTAATTCTAACAAGTATCACGATACGTATAGACATATAATGCAGGTGGAGCAACAGACTCAGGGCAAAGTTGACATTGGTCATATTGTAGGGAGGTTCAGCTCGGGAGACCAGCAGAATCACGGCGGGCCCATGTGCACTATCATACCACTACTCAGGTGTGTGAGTTGGTGAGGCTTCCAGTTTGGAAGAGGGGGATAGGATGTCGTGGATTAATGTATCTGCTATGTATGAATGACATGCTATTGGCTAGAAAGGCTTTGACTGAGGTTAATCGGTTGGAGACTCTATTGAAAGGCTTTGACATGAATGTATTGGGTATGACCAAGATGGGTCTTGGTTTACTAATTCGCATGGACAAAACTGCAAGGAGATTGGTATTATCTCAGGGTGGTTTTGTGGACAGGGCTATAGGGAGATTTGTGTTATCTTAAGGTGGCTTTATGGATGGAACCATAGGGAGACTTCGTTTGTTGTCTCAAAGGGGTTCCATGGAGAATCATTATGGAATGTTTATTGTACGGTACCCAAGGATGGGCTGTGATGTCTGGGATATGTCAAAGGTCCTCCATGACTGTGTAATGGAGTATTTTAGTAGGCAACATAGTGGACCATCAGTTGGTAGTTTTGTTGAAAACTATGTAGGGTGCTTTGGTGATATAAAACTTGTAGTAACTTTTGTGTTTCTTATTGTGCGGAGGTCTTATTGGAAGCCTAGGGCAGAGTCTTCGGGTGTTACATCTACAACTATATCGGGGTTGATGGTAAAAGCTGAAGCTACCATCGGCAAGTTCAAGCAGCATTGCTTGGACGTGGTGCATTTCTCCAAGTACTAGAAGGGAGACTGTCTCAACCGAGCATTTCAAGTTCAAGGTGGAGAAATCAATCGTGTTTTTCGGGTTCCCCTAAGGGGCATATAATCGCCAAGGTAGAGATTGTTATTGTAACGCCCCAAAGAATAATGGTTTTAAATAATAAAGGAAAGAGAAATGGAAACTGGAAATCGAAGGAGGCAGTCGACTACATTACACTTTGGAAGGAATAATCGAAGGAAATTATCGGGGCCTCGTCGATGAACATAGGGGATTCGTCGACGAGGGTATAACAGGAGCTCGTCAACGAGGCTAGGATTCGTCGACGAGAAGATACCAAGAGAGGTTTGGGCAGTCTAAATTTCAACAACGAGAAGTGGGTTTCGTCAACAAATTTTCTACGGGACTCGTCGACGAGGTGACGTGGCTCGTCGATGAATCCCGCAATATAAATATGGTTAAACGTGATTTTTAGTTCATTTTGTTGCGCCGAATCCCTCTCTCTCTCCCCATACGGTTTCTCCTCCTTCTCTCTTCGATTTCGAGCCGAATTTTCATCGGTTTGACGATCTGAAGCCACCACGACACTTTTGGGAAAGTTCTCTGCAAGTCTGTCGGAGCGGATTGTCGGTGGGGCTAAGTTGGAAACCATCTCAAATCCAAGGTAAGGTTTTCTACTCAATATTTGGATTTTTGACAGTTGTAGAAAGTGTTATACGCGTAGAAATACTGAACTTTAATTCTGGGGAATATTGTTTCCAGGGTGTTGAGTAGGGAACCCTGCGGGTGCGAGACAGATTTTCTTAGGGGCTTTTCAGGAATCAGGTAAGAGGATAAACTAAACTAATTTTGTTTTTAAAGAAAATCTGTATATATATAGCATTTGATTTCAGGAAAGTAAATATGTTCATATATATGATTTATATTTGAGAAAACATTGTTGAAAATGATGGTATATTGAATATATGAGAAATCTGTTAGTGTGGCATGAGTATAAAATGTTATGAAATACTGTTTTCTAGGAATGTGTTATGATACGAATTTTTATAATGGAAAACCAGCGTATGGGCCGAGATTTTGTATGTTTTGACGGCGTACGGGTCGTGCTATGATATGATTTGCCGGCGTACGAGCCGAGCTATGGATGTAATTTACCAGCATACGAGCTATGCTATGATATGATTTGCCGGCGTACGGGCCGAGCTATGGATGTGATTTTCCAGCGTACAGGTTGTGCTATGATTTGCCAGCGTACGGGCCGACCTATGGTAAAATGTGAAGGCATACGGGCCGATGATTTTTCATGATATACGTATATATGCAAAATGATATGATTGATCTGATAATTAATGATATGAGATATCCATGTATCACAATTTCAGTATATGTTATATGGTATCAGAACCTGGTTAGCTTAGTCTAGGCTAGCACTTGCACGGTACCGTTACTATGTGTCCATGGTCTTCATGATCATGATATTTATGTTAACGCTGTTGTACAGAGTAGTGTGAGATTGGATGGTCGATGTGGTTTTTAAGAAGTGTGTGAGCGCCCTGGTGTACGGACCAGGTCAGGTAGACCCATCAGACTTACAGACTATACTTTTGACTTGGTAGTGGTCGGCCAACCATTGTCAGGTCACGCCTTCGAGCCACACAACCTAGTCATGTGGGGATAATACATGACAACAACCAACTAGCCTACTGGGAATGTTTTGTGTTATTATTATTATATGAGATGAAATATGTTTATGAAGTATGTTCTATCATGTTTTGATGATATATATGTTTTCCCAGATTTGAAAAAACAGTTACTGAATATGTTTTGTGTGGTATATGTATAACACGGAATACTCATGTTGCCACACACTGGTATTAGTTTATTTCCCTTATTGAGAGGTGTCTCACCCCAAAATTTTATAAATATTTTCAGAAGCCCCAGATAGAAGAGCAGGAAAAGCCCCGCTGATTTACAGCTGTTTGTTTGCCTTCTTTGAAGGGTAAGCTTTAGTAGGGACAGTTGGATTTTGTGAGAAATGTCCCTAGATCTTGTTTTTGGGAGGTATATACTGAGATACAGTAGATATAGTGACTCTGGTATTTATTGTAATGTGATGGGTGTTTTCGTATTTATAATATTGTGATTGTATGTTTCCTACTGCTTAGACTTCCATTTTGTGTTATGATGTATCCCTGGTACCCACGAGTTCAAGTGGATTATGATCTGCTGAGTTGGGATTTGTGATATCGATTTTATTATATTAAAAAAAATAGAAAATAAGCAGGTCGTCGCAATTATATTTGTGTGTGACTCTTATACTTAGTAGGATCACAAATAAAGGAAAGCAAACATGTGAGAGAAGTCTTCTTGTGCTGGCAGCAGAAGACTCGTCAATGAGTGTCCTATGCTCGTCAACGAGTAGATACCGAGAGTTAGAAAATCTCAAGTTAAAGACTCGTCGATGAGAGGATAGATTCGTCAATGAGTGTGTCTAAGCTGCAAGAAGTTATTTGAATTTTAAATTTGAACGGTGGGACAGTTGGGGATTCGGAAGGAAACCTCCGAGGGCTTGCTATATATGTTCTTCTTGACATATTTTAACATATAAGAGAGAGTAAAAGAGGGGTGAGAGAATGAGAGAAGATCATTGAGTGTATATCTTTGATTTTCATAGTGAAATCTCTTGTCGATTGCTCTCGTGAATGTAGGCTTTATTGAACCACGTAATTGCTAATGTCGTTGCTCTTATATTTACTCTTTACATTGCTATGATTGTGGAATTATTATGTATTTATCATTTACTTTGTTACTCGTATGTATGTATGATTCCTTATACAATATTTATTCCACTGCGCATTGTTGGAAAAAACCTTTATTTTCACAACAGTTGGCTGAAATATGAACTATATTCTCTATTTCATTAATGATAAATTGCTTATACGAGATAAAGGCGGACCATGTTTGTTCCAATGGATTACCAGGAACAAAATAGTAAGTAGTATATATTAGTCAATGATCTTACAAAGTTGATCAAAGTGATGGTGATTTGAGTTTACGTAAAAATATAGAATTGTATTTTTTTTCTTTTAAGAGTTCAGATAGTATATGATATTTGAAGCTGTTAAATTCCAAAATTGAGAGCCATAGGGAATGTCAACTTCAAAGATGTGTAGTCCAATTTGACTTGTGAATAAACATTAAATAATATCTATTATATATGAAAAATATTTTTTTTTACAAATGAAAAAAAAAAAATTAGGAACTAGTGAAGCTCAATGTATAATATATATTCACCGGCCTCTCAAAAATAATTTTATTAAAAAATTTTATATATATATATATATATATATATATATATATATTCACCAATGTGGAATTGAAGTGATGTCATTGCAAACGTTAATCATGCATTAAAATAATTTGGGTACTAATTAATTGAATAAAACTTACAAATACTTATATATTCACCAATGTAGGATTGAAGTGACTTCATTTCAAACGTTAATCATGCATTAAAATAACTTGGGTACTAATTAATCGAATAAAACTTACAAGTACTCGGCATCTCACTTCAAATTTGAATCTTGATTTGGAATACATATGAAATTTTAAAGTATAATGTAAAATCTATACAAATTTAAACAAATTTAAATTTTATCGCTCCCAAAATTTATTCGAAAGAATTAAGATCAATCACAACTTGAATCACCTGCCAAAAATGAAAGAAAAACAATTTGAAGGACCTATATATATATATATATTCACCAATGTGGAATTGAAGTGATGTCATTGCAAACGTTAATCATGCATTAAAATAATTTGGGTACTAATTAATTGAATAAAACTTACAAATACTTATATATTCACCAATGTAGGATTGAAGTGACTTCATTTCAAACGTTAATCATGCATTAAAATAACTTGGGTACTAATTAATCGAATAAAACTTACAAGTACTCGGCATCTCACTTCAAATTTGAATCTTGATTTGGAATACATGTGAAATTTTAAAATATAATGTAAAATCTATACAAATTTAAACAAATTTAAATTTTATCGCTCCCAAAATTTATTCGAAAGAATTAGGATCAATCACAACTTGAATCACCTGCCAAAAATGAAAGAAAAACAATTTGAAGGACCCAGAGTGTACTCTATAGGACCACTTTGCTCAATGCCGTTCCCAGAGAATTTGGAATATATCATCGCAATAGTAAATAGGTGAGTGAGGGTGAGAAATCTACTCTTAAGGGGTTTTTTTTTTTTTTTTTTTAATAAGCATTCTAGATATCTCTTTATTGATTTCTCTATTAATAGACATTTATTTCGATCGTAAGGATTACATTTTGGGTATATATATGTTATTAGAAAATAAAGACTGGTGTGCTATCCCTTACTTTAACTAATAGATACTACCTCCTTTCTATTGATCTCTTAATGTCTTTTTCTTTTCTAGTCTTATATAAGTTAGTGTCAAGTTTAATGTTACGGTCTCTTTTTTTAGGTTATATCAATTGCCCCCTTATTCTCGAGTCTTGGAAATATCTTTTTGACTTGAAAGTATATTGCATTTAGCATAAGTCCTTTTATCACGGTATTTGAATTAATTTGTATGCTTTAACCAATTTGGCTTTACCCAAGCCAACTAATGGAGTTTCAATGAATTTCTTTTATCAATGGAAATCTAGTTGTTTGTGTGGACCTAGAGTTGCTTAAAGTGAGTTTTTTGCTAGGAATGGCTCCATCTAAATGGTTTTATTTGAGTTGCCGGTCTTGGCCCGAGCCGATATCATCAAACGGCCCAATTCAAGCCAAATTTTCATCATAGTGATCATTATTAGTGAGTATTATTTTTATTGTTTTTTTTTTTTTGTTTAATTACTATTTTTTATTATTTTTGTAATAGTAATTATTATTAGCATAATTATTATTGTTTATTGTTACTATTACTATTTTTTATAATTTTTATAATAATTATTATCCTTAAAAGAATAATAATAATTATTATTATTGTCTTTTTTATTATTATTGCTCTTGCTGTTATTATTATTTTACAATAATCAATATTATTGGTATTGTAGTTATAATTAGTTATTATTATTTTTATAATTATATTTATTTTGATCTTTTTTATTGTTAATATAAAAATAAATATTATTTATTGTTATTACAATTATCATTAGTTGTTATTATTTTTATTATATTTTGTTGTTATAAATTGAGTCAGATTTAATGGAATGAAATTCATTCTATCGGATCTGGACTGGAATTGTGATTCTCTCATTCCCAAAAATAGTTATTAATTTTGCAAATCAAACACAGGAGTCCAATTCCATTCAAAGATTTGATTGCTTTCGGCGATTATAAAGTTTTAGAGTAAGGGTGTTGTTGGGACGTAAAAGAGGGGAAAGGGTCTGGACCCAAGAAAAAAAAATATTCATTTGGGTCCAAGCTCTACCCAGTAAAGGCAACTAGAAAGCTGGACTTAACCACCCAACTCAAATCCAAGTTCCCCATTCTGAAAATGACATAATAACAATACCACCTCCCCAAGATTTTCTATCATAATTAGCTTGTAACATAATTGTTTCTCCTTTTTCACTGATTTGAATTGAATTTGGTAATATTATTGAAGTCGTTGCTTTATAATAAACTTGATAAATAATTTCAAGATTTGAACTTTTTGAATCCATATTATAACCCTTAGTTTGAATATCAAGTGTCAATAAATTATATAATGATTCATCATTAAGATTTGCTCTAATGTTTGGATAACATTCAAAATAAATTGGTCCTTCAGCTATGTTAGATTCTAACATACCTAAAAGGGAGTCATTAAATTCATGATGTCTCGCATCACGGAGGATAATACAAACTGGTTTGTTAAGACCTGCTCTGGTTAAAGGAAATAATCCTACTTGGACCATTCCAATATGAAGTCTATCATACTTAGATTTAAGAAATTCAAGATCTTCAAGATCTAAGAGTCTTTTCTGTTGTCTTGCTTCATTTGTTGTTAACGATATTGATTTATTAATAATTTTAATAAAATATTCTTCATTACTTTCAATTGATCCTTTATGTTTGATAATTTGACTTTTAGATCTAGTCATCTTCCAATTCTTATTTGAGTCTTGATTTGGTAAATTCTTTCCATTCCAATTTGATAATCTTCTTTCAATTTTGCTAAGAGATATTTGTAATTCTTTTTTGTCAGAACTTTTGCTTGTTTCTTCTTGTTTATTCTTAACTTTTTTTAAGAATTTTCTAGTGTTCTTGATATTTTGAACTAGTCTATCCATCTTCTTTCTGGGTTTTCTTTATTTGGATGTTTCTTTTTTCCTAATCGGGAACGGCACCTAGACCACCCTATACGCTCTCTTGGCTTCGGCGGGCTGACCAACGGATTTTCACTGCCTTACCAACGCTTAGCGAAAATCAAAACATACAAATATAAAAAACTTTTGAAAGAGCAATGAATAAAACTGGCTTTGATACTAAGTGCGCCCAGATCACTCTTAGAACAAGGAAAGTTTAAACAATTTGGCAAGCAAAAGATAGAAGCATCATAAATAGTATGAGCAAATTGAAAGTAATTATTCTCAGATTTAAGGGATGACTAATAGTCCGCTGGAGGGACGTGTTATTATGTCTAAATAACTGGCCGAGCTAAGCTTGACAGACAACCCTTGAGCAATCTTGAGAATGAACGAACTTAAACGTAAAACAATTTTTTTGATGCACAAGATCGAACGATGTCGCAAGTGCAAAGCATACTTATGAAGTTTTAAATAACTTGAAACAAAACACACATAAACTTTTATTGAAAACTTTAGTGAATTTTTTACAACATAAGAGAATGGACTTACAGAAGTGAGGGGGATGAGAGAAGTGAGAAGTTGAGTGGAGCTCTAGGACTCAGGCTTTCTTTAGTGGAAATTAAACCCTCAACTTGGTGGAGTTACAACTGAGACTAAACTTCCAATTTATAGACAAACTGGCTCGGACTTGAAACATTTTGGAGTCTGAGAAAGATAGTGCGGGTGCTCTGTGGGCCCCATCAACCACTAAGATTTCACAGATTCCTTACAGGATACGTGAGCCGACGCAACAAAACAAAAGACTTTAATTAAAGGTGACAGCACATGGACGGCTGCATTTGTGTGGGAACACACCACCTTTAAATAAAATACAGATGCTGACAGAAAAAATAATACAACCCTGGCCCCAAATGGTGGACAAGTGTAAAACACTCATACACTCATAATTTACAATAAAATAATACAAGCTGGACCAAATGGCTAATAGCTGTAAAATATTTTTGATAAGTTCTTTGAGAAACCTACAAGATGGCCTGTCAATCTTGAGTAAGAAAGCAGCATCTTTTGCTTTAAGTTTCCTTTGAGGAGATTTCTTCAGGATCTTGAATAAATTTATACCAAGCGTCAATTTCAGACCCCAGTAGATTGAATTTTGGAGCGGTTGGTGAGTCGAGTTCAGATTCTGAATCATCTGAATTGAGCTAAGCAATAATTTTGAGTAATTTTGACTTCGTCGATGCTTTTGACTTTCTTGATGATACTGTAGACATGGTATCATTGTCTTCATGGAATTTCTTCTTTTCTTTCTAAACAAGGGGAACTTCTAGACAATGAGATTTTGCAAGCCATGCACGAACTTTACCTTCAGGCATGGTGAATTTTTTCCACCAACGAATCTTGAAGATTCTTCGTAAAGTTTTGGAATGACCAAATGAACTATCAGATGGGGAAACTAGAACATAATCCCAGCAGAATATCCATGTGATTATGAAAAATGAGCAAAAGAAAAGGAGGCTAGCAGACTCCTTAAGGCGTCCTTTTGAGTAATCTAAAGGGAGCTTAAAATTATTTCTAAAAAGATCAAAATCATTTTGAATATCTTTTGGGAAAATTTCTGCTTCATGACCAAAGTAAGAAAACCATATGAGAAACCATTTTGGAAAATGTTTAATAATTTTTTGATCAAAATGGATAAACCAGGAGTGAGTAAAATTTTTTACATAGAAAACAAAATACCAGACCTTTTGATAGTCTTAATAATCATAGGTTTAAGGAATATAGATTCCTTAAATTCTTTTGAAGTCCGAGGATGTTGTCCCCATTCGGAAGGAGAAATCACCTTTAAAATCTTTATTTTTGAAAAATTTATTTTTTGAGGTCTTGAAGGTCAAACGTATGATCAATGATAACCGAGTTGGTTTCAATAAGGATTAATTCATAAAACCTTCTATCCTTGATAATATCAGGAGTATCAAAATGACATCCCCTGAAAAAATATTTTTTGATAATTTCAAAAGGTTGGGATGCTTCCCATTCAAGTTCAATAGGAAATAAATCCTCATAAAGATTTTTGGTAAAGTAACCTTTTGGCAAGTTTTTTGAAGGAGAAGGATTTGGGGAAGACACTCGTCCTTCCATGATATCTTTGAAGCTAGGGGTTTGAGGTCTTGAAGGTCTCTCAAGGGGAGAAAACCTATTTGAAATAGGAATTCTTTCTGGAGCTTTTGAGGAAGAGGCTTTGGAATATAAGTCACTTGCGGTTTGCCTTCTTGCCATAATTTCCCTATAGGAATTCTCTTGTTAAGAAATCTGGAATTGAATTTGATGTTCCTTTAATGAAATCAATTTGAAAGTCGAAAACTAAAAGAATTGCTTGCCATCTTGCAAAAATTTGTTTTGAAACAAAGTTTTTAACATCCTTTTCAATAATATTTTTTGCACTAGCACAATCAATCCGTAGTAGAAATTCTTTGTTAATTAAATCATCTTGAAATTTTTTAATACATAAAACGATTGAAAGCATTTCCTTTTTAATAGTTTAGTAATTAACTTGAGGACCAGACCAGGCTCCTGAGTGAAATCTCACCAAGGTTTCTTTTAAATCAATTTTCTGTTTAAGGATACCTCCAAACCCTTCGTTAGAGGTGTCAGTTTCTACAATCATGAAAGCTTTAGGATCTGGTAGACAAAGACAAGGGAGGGTTTTGACTAAAGCTTTGACTTTGATAATAATTTGAGTACATTCTTCATTCCAAACTAGAGGATTTTTCTTAAGTCTTTTATATAATGGTTTAGTTAAAATTCTAATATTTGGGATAAAGTCTGCAACATAATTTAAGCATCCTAAAAATCTTTGTAATTGATTTTTATTGGTAATTTCATTTGGAAATTTATCAACAAATTCTAAAGATCTTTGAATTGGAGTAATTTTATTTTGATAAATTTGATGACCTAAAAAACTAACATCGGTCTGGAATAGTTTAATTTTTGGTTTAGAAACGACTAAGCCATTTCTTTCGACAATGTTGTAGAAAGTATTAAGATGTTTGAAATGTTGACTTATTGATTCTGAGTAAACAAGGACATCGTCAATATCTACAATAGTAAAATTTGTATAATTGTTGAAAATTTTATTCATAATATTTTGAAATTCTAAATGGGCATTTTTGAGTCCAAAAGGCATTACATTCCATTCGTAGTGTCCGAATTGTACTGTAAATGCAGTTTTGTACTTATCCTCTTCAGCAATCTGTATTTGCCAAAAATCAAACTTTGAGTATATTGAAACAGTATTAAGTCTATTGAGTAAATCTCTTTTGTTAGGTATTGGATACCTAATCCATTGTAAAGCTTTGTTTAAAGGCTTGTAATTGATAACAAGTCTTAGGGCACCTCTTTCTATTTCAGCTTGATTCTGAACATAAAAAGCTGCACAGCTCCAAGGAGATTTACTTTTTCTAATAAGTTTTTTATTGAGTAATTCTTGAATTTCTTTTTTACAATACTCGAGTAATTCTTTGTTCATTTGTAGTGGTCTTACTTTTGTAGGTATTTTTTCTTCATCAAAATTTTTAACATAAGGTAGTTTGACAGAATGTTTCTTTCTATCTCAAAAGGCATTTGGAAGATCTGAACAAACTTCCTTTTCAAGCTTTTCTTTAAATGAATCAATTTGTACCTTGACTTCTGGATTTTGAATTTGTTCTTCAATTTTCTTATGATAAATTTCTCTTGATAAAGATTTAATATGCTTTTGTTTGTTTTGTATAAGATTTATTTTACTTATTCCTAAATCTTTAAATGTATTAATTTCTTTTTCATGCATTTTATCAATAAATTCAAACGTAATATCCTGATTACTAATTGAAGTAAAAATACCACTTTCATTTACTGTGAAAGGGTAGATCATCGTAAAGAATGGCGTTCCAAGAATAATTTCTTGTTGCATATTTTTGACAAGTACGAAAGTAGTTTTGAGGCAGATGTTTTCTTTACAAATATAAGCATTGAAAATTTTGTATTGTATTTTGAGCGTAGTGTTTGTCACACTGAATAATTGTACTCTTTTTTTTTCGTAATAACAAGAGGGTATAAGACCTTCTTGTATACAATTTAAATCTGCTCCTGTGTCAAGGAGGGCATAGGCTTTAAGAACAAAATCTTTATTAATAATAATTTTGATTTCTGAATACCATTTATGAATATTAACTTTTGATAAGTAATGAAGGAATCCTTGATTAATTTGAAAATCATCTTCATCATCTGAATTGATTTTTTCTTTTCCTTTATAATTGATTTTGTCAATTTTTGAATTTAAACGAAGCATTTCATGTTTAAATTCTTCGCCTTGTTCTTTAATTTTTTAATTTCTTCTTTAGTTTGATTAACTTCTCTTTGTAAATCTTGGATAGTAAAATCTTCTTTTGGTAAGATTTCTGTCTTTAAATCTCTTATAGATTTCTTCAAGATTATAACCTTCATCAATTTTGGGAAGTTTTTCTTTTTCTAAATTTCTTTTTAATTTTTGTAAATACTTGTTTTTAATTTCTAGTTTTTGAATATGTTCAATCATTTCAAAAATAATTTCATTTGTTTTTGAAATAACATTAACAAATTTTGAGCATTTATTATAAGAACAAAATCCTAAATCTTCTTGACAAGATTCTTCTGAAGAAGTGGTTTGATTTGAAGATTCAGAGCTTGAATGGATTTCGTTGAAAAATTCTTTATCAGAGGATGAGCTTGAATAAGAGGTTTCAGATTCTTCTGATCCACTATTGATGATTAAATTAAGCATTTGTCTTCTTAATTTCTTTCCAATATTGAGTTCCTTTATTTCTTGCTTAACTCTTCAATCTCTTGCATAATGTCCTTTCTTACCACATTTGAAACAAGTTTTTTGATTCTTAAACTTTTGAGGTTTATTTTCTTTCCGAAATTTTGAAGTTTCTTCAGGTTTTCTTTTCTTTTTCTTATAGTATTTTTTGTCATAATTCTTATAATATTTTTTTGATCGTTTGTATTTTTTATGGGTTTTTTTAAGGTACTTTCTTGAAGGTGCTTGAATTTTCTCATACTCATATTGAGCACAGAAATCACCAAGTTCACCTTTATTTCTTTTGAACTCAGTTTTCATTTGAGATTAGATTTTGAGTTCATTACATAATTTAAGACCTTCATGATTAATTGTACAAACTATTTGTCCATAAGTAATGGATTCGTAGTTTGTTCCTAAGGTTTCTTTAACACGATCTCTAACTCTTTGAGCAAAGAGTTTTGATAATCCACTAATGAATTTTTCTTTCTAGAAACCAGATCTTCCATCTGGTCTGCTCATAACTTTGGCAATAAAAATATCTTTGTACCATTGAAAGTCTGATAATTTTGGACAAGTAAGGTTAAGAAGAATGACACTATTCTTTTCATGTTGACTGCTTTGTTCACCAATGAATTGTCTAAAGATTGACCAAATAAGTGCTGCAACAGCATCACTTTCTTGCATAGGGATTCCATTTTCTTCCTTGACTTTCTTTGATTCATAAATTTGTCTTTTTTCAAAGGCAGTAAGATAATGATCCCACCATTCTCTAAGAGTTTCAATAAAACCATGAGTAAGAAGAGAAACTATTTGTTCTTCACTGGCTTTATTTGAATGAAGTCTATAGGCAGTTGCTGCCATAGCCATTTGATGTAGAAAGGAATGAAGTTGATGTTCTGTTAACCCATCAATTCTTTATTCATGAATTTCATTACCTTGAAAATTTCTGAGGAAGAAGATCATTTGATTCTTCTGATAAAAGACTTGGAAGTGTAGGTTTTTTGTAATAAGTTCTTTGACTTTGACTTTTCCAGTCTTTAATTTTGTTTATGTCAAAGCTTTCTTCCGTAAAGGTTGACTCAAGAGCATTAATTGCTTCTTTTGTTATTGTGTTAATTTTAAGATTCGAGGTTTGATTAACTAGTTCATCAATTCTTTTGATAAGTAATTCATTCTGTTTGTTAAAGTTAAAATTCCTAAGATTATGATCTACTATGTTAAATTTAATTGGTTCTTCAAGTCTTTCTTTTGATTTACTTGATTCACCTTTCTCATAAGTACTGTTAATTTTTATCTCAAGAAGATTTTCAAGTTGTTCTTCGATTCTTGTTGATTGAGTGGCCATTGATCTTAACATCTGATTTATATAATTATTTTGACTAATTAACTGGTCAACGTCTGTTTTACCTTTTGATTCCTTAAATTGAGAGGCTAAAATTTATGTTCCTTTGTAATTAAACCTAATTGAATTTTCTGGAGGATGAATTGATTTGATAAAATAATTGTCAGTGCTTTTCCAATTTTTTATAGGATTTTGTATTACATTAATTGTTTGCCTATCTTTGACAAATTTAAAAGAAAAGGATATTTTCTTTTATCTGTTCCATCTTTTTAAACCATTCTAATTTAATTTGTTCTCTTTCTTTATGATCATATTTTTTGAAAAATAACCTTCTATTTTTCTCATTAAGTTCATGATAATAATCTCTTTTAATCATTTCCATATCTGGTTCAAATTCTTTATTGATAACCATAACATTCTTTCTTTAATTTTCTTCATAGAGATTTTCTCTTTATTCTTCTGTTAAGATTTGTGATTCAGTTGGAGAATTTGATTCAGGGATTTCTTGATAATAACCTTGAGGTATTTCAAGGCCAAAATCAACTCCTTTTAACTTAAGATTTCTGTTTGGTTCAACATACGTATAAAGACTTGAAATACTTTTTCTTCCTAAATCAATTGATTATTTTGAAATTTGTCCTAAACTATGACTTTTTGTTAATAAAGGTTGGAAATTAATTTTAACATTTCCTTCCTCATCTTAAATTACTTTTGTAGCAACCATTTTCTGTGTTCCAAGAATAATTTGATGATCGGTTTCATTTAAGTTGCCGGTCTAAATGGTTTTATTTGAGTTGTCGGTCTTGGCACGAGCCGATATCATCAAACGCCCCAATTCAAGCCAAATTTTCATCATAGTGATCATTATTAGTGAGTATTATTTTTATTGTTTTTTTTTTTTAATTACTATTTTTTATTATTTTCATAATAGTGATTATTATTAGTGTAATTATCATTGTTTATCGTTACTATTACTATTTTTTATATTTTTTATAATAATTATTATCCTTAAAAGAATAATAATAATTATTATTTTTATTATTATTGCTCTTGCTGTTATTATTATTTTACAATAATCAATATTATTGGTATTGTAGTTATAATTAGTTATTATTATTTTTATAATTATATTTATTTTGATCTTTTTTATTGTTAATATAAAAATAAATATTATTTATTGTTATTACAATTATCATTAGTTGTTATTATTTTTATTATATTTTGTTGTTATAAACTGAGTCTGATTTAATGGAATGAAATTCATTCTATGGACTGGAATTGTGATTCTCTCATTCCCAAAAATAGTTTTTAATTTTGCAAATCAAACACTGGAGTCCAATTCCATTCAAAGATTTGATTGCTTTCGGCGATTATAAAGTTGTAAAGTAAGGGTGACCCAATAAAGGCAACTAGAAAGATGGACTTAACCACCCCACTCAAATCCAAGTTCCCCATTCTGAAAATGACATAATAATAATTACCACCTCCCCAAGATAAGAAGCTTGGGTCAGTGCCAAGCCAATTCAACGTGTGTCTTGACATTGAGATGTGTGTGTGATTTAAAAAGTTCAAAGCCAATCGACATGAATGGTGGCAAGCACAAAATTGTGTTCCTCTAAGTCAATGAACCTAACTAATCTTATGATATTTAGAGTAGAATAAGATTTTTTCCCTTCTGAATGGGCCAAGAAAATTACATTAATCTAAACAAATTAAGTTGCAGAAAGGAACATAGGGGATTGTACTCCGAGATGCGAGAAAATGTACCTAAATAAAAACCCTAATACCGATTATAAGAAAGACCCAAAAAAATGCAAATATAAGGGCATAAAAACGAAGTGAAGATGCCAAGCAAGGTTGGACTAAACATACCATATTATGTTGTACTAATTGTTTTACCTTTAGAAATGACTTAAAATAGTATCTGGGCGTATTCAATACAAAGGTTTATAATCGTCACGGTTTATTAACTTATGTTGTAATACCATGAAAGCAATCTTAGTATAGATGTCGTATGATGAATGTGAAAGCTTAAACATTTGATGTCTTTGTTGGGTTGAACTCTAGTTTGAATACACATATGATTTTATTAAAGATTACATCGATTTTCTTCCCTTGTATGTAAGTAAATTATAGGGCAAAATCCAACTCTAGTCCGAGTCTTTTGAAAATGACACTTCACTCCTTGTACTCTAAAAAACTATCAAAAATACGTGAAATTCAATTTTATTGATAAAATGAACCTTCCATTAGTTAATCATTAGTCAACCTCTATGTATATGTGAAAATAATTTACTTTAACCATAATAAAATGATATTTTAAAATGACACCTGCTTAATAAATTAAATTGAAAAATATTGATCAACGTCATGTTTGAAAACTAATTAAACAACTCGAAAATCTAATTGAATTTTAATTAATTAAATCAACCAATTGACATTGTAAACACCTTACTTTGTCCAAGACTCTATAGCAAAAATTAGGCGTATCATTTCACCATCCAATTCAAATTCATACATTATCTTGTGCATATTTTGTTCAATTGTAAAGTCATTTCTAGCATTCAAAGTCCAATCTAGTGGCTGCATTATTCATTTGGTGGTTGCGCTATTCATAGGTGATTGTATTATTCATATAGTGGCTATACTATTCATATAGTGGCTACACTATTCATTTGACAGTTTTAAAAAGGAGGCTTACAAATCCCTATAAATAGGGAAGTGGTGGAGAAAGAAGATATCATTCCAAGAATCTCCAAATCCAACTTCAGAGAGAGAAATCAAGTACTCTCCTGCAAAGTGTCCCTATTGTAGCTTGTTGTTTCTAGTTTCTCTTATTTCTTAGAGAGATTTGTATACTCCTAATTCAAGAGAGAGAGAGTTATCATTGTTCTCTTCTTGTAATTAGAAAGAGGTTGTATCATCCTTTTTTATAGTAGATTCCTTCTAGCCTTACTCGTGATTTTTCTCTCAATTTGTTTGAGAGTTTTCCACGTAAATCTTGGTGTTAATTCCTATTTTCCCATGTCTTATTTTAGCTGTACAATACTATTCCTACCCATTCAATTTCCTAACTGTGGTATTAGAGCCTTGGGTTACAGCCTTTAGATTAGGGTTACTATTCACGATACTGTTCACACGTGTCGCTGGATACTTTTACAGTATTGTGAACGTATACGAGATTTGTTCAAGTATAAGTTCCATTCACTTACGATACTGCTCACGTATACAGTATTGACCATAGTGATAAAGTGAGAGCCGATTTAGTGGAGGAATAGATCTTATCTACTTCAATAGTAGCAAAGTACAAAATTGAGAAGTTCAATGGGGTTAATTTCTCCTTTTGGAAATTGAAGATGAAGGCGGTCTTGAGAAAGGACAATTACTTAGTGGCAATTGAGACAGACCAACAGAGATAACTAACGAAAAATGGATTGAGATGGATGACAATGTTGTGGCCAATCTTCATTTAGCATTGACAAATTCGGTGTTATCAAGCATTGCGGAGAAGAAGTCAACAAAAGAAATTTGAGATGCACTGACAAAGCTCTATGAGATTAAGTCACTTCACAATAAAATATTCTTAAAGAGGTGACTCTACACTCTTCGAATGAGTGAATCCACATCGGTTACGGATCACATCAACAACCTTAATACATTGTTCTCCGAACTGAGAACGTTAGGCTATAAGATTGAGCCAACTGAACTAGCAGAGCTTCTACTCCAAAGTCTACCAGATTTGTATGATTAACTTATCATAAACTTAACAAATAATATTCAGTCAGATAATCTAGTCTTCGATGATGTTGCGACTGCTGTTCTAGAAAAGGAATCCAGGCACAAAAACAAGGAAGACAGATCATCTAGTTTTCAACAAGTTGGGGCACTACTGATGACGAGAGGAAGATCAACAAGTGGCTTTAGTGGGAGTCACAATCATGGTAGATCAAAGTCAAGGAGTAAGAAGAATTTTAAATGCTACAATTGTGGCAAAAGGGGGCACATCTCGAAGGATTGTTGGCATAAGAAGAATAATGCAGGGAAAGCTCCTAAGGAGAACACTTCTCAACGATGCGCTGCGAGTACCTCTAGTGATGGTGAAATCCTGTACAATGAAGCAAAAATTATCTCTAAAGGTGGTAAGAAACTCACCTATATATGGATCATGGATTCAGGAACAACTTAGCACATGACCTCTCACCGAGATTGCTGGTGTCGGTAATATCAAACTGAAGATGTACGACGAGATGAATTGCACTATTCAAGGGGTATGACATATGAAGGCCTTGAATAACAACTTACTGTCTCTTGGACAGTTGGATGACCTCGGCTGCAAGACCCATATTGAAAAAGAGATCTTGAAGGTTATCAAAGGCGCGCTTGTAGTGATGAAGGTAGAAAAGATCGTGGCAAATCTATATATGCTGCTAGGAAATATGCTACAACAAGGAGATGCATTAGTTGCATCAACCTAGGAAGAATCAACGATAATGTGGCATCGAAGACTTGGCCACATGTTTGGATGTGGATTGAAGATTCTTTCAGAATGCAATCTTCTTCTCGGGCTCAAATTAGTAAGTCTACCTTCTTGTGAGCACTGTGTTACAAGTAAGCAACATAGATTAAAATTTGAAAGATCTATTGCTAGAAGCAAACACATTTAGACTTAATTCACTCAAATCTTTGGGAATCACCAGTTGCATCCCTAGGAGGAGCAAATTATTTTGTGTCATTTATTGATGACTATTCTAGGAGATTATGGGTATTTCTAATTAAGAAGAAGTCTAATTTGTTTATAGTATTTAAAGAATTCAAAGCGTAGGTGGAACTTGAATCTAGAAAAAGAATTTAAGTATTTAAGGACAGATAATGGAGGAGAATATATAGATGGCAATTTTATTTCATTTTGCAAGAAAGATGGTATTCAAAGGCAGTTCACTGTTGCACATACACCTCAGCAAAATGGCATAGAAAAGCCGATGAACAGAACCCTATTGGAGAGGACCAGAGCCATGTTGAAGACTGCAGATCTAGCCAAGTCATTTTGGGCTGAAGCAGTTAGAACTGTTTGTTATGTGAAAAATTGGTCACCGTCAACTGCAATTGGTTTGAAGACAACAATGGAGATGTGGACTAGTAAGCCAACCAGTATTCTACTTTTCACATTTTTGGATGTCCTGCTTATGTAATGTATAATACCTAGGAAAGAACTAAACTGGACCCAAAGTCCAGGAAATGCATATTCTTGGGTTATGCTGATGGAGTGAAGGGGTATTGACTGTGGGATCCTACTGCCTGCAAGGTCGTAGTCAACAAAGATGTAATATTTGCATAAAATGAACTGCAAAATGAAGAAAACAACAGCACTTCGGAAACGACTACTACTGTTCAGATAAAAGAAAAGAAAGATTCTCCCGAAACCGCACCAGAGCATGAGGAACATGAACCAAATAAGGACAATGATACATAAATTTGACGTTCAGTACATGAGACAAAGAAACCATCATGGCTCTCAGATTATGTCATGGCAAGCAAACTGCATATTGTCTTCTAACAAGAGATGAAGAGCCATCAACTTTCCATGAGGCTATTAGTGGCACTGACGTTTCTTTGTGGATGACAGCAATGCAGGAAGAACTTGAAGCCTTATATAGAAATAAGAAATGAGAGCTTGTTCCATTACCATACAGACGTAAAGTCATTGGAAATAAATGTGTAGTGACTCGAACCCATGTGGGTTCCTATAAGTAATTTTACAGCGGAAGACCTCAAATGCATTTATTACCAGAGTACTAAAAACCTTATTACAACAATATCTCCAATATTAAAATAAACATCCTCAAAAATTTCAAAACATTAAGAATATAACTAATTTAATATTTATCCTAAATAACTCTTTCTAATCCCACCCACACTTTCACTTGCGCCACTCTGTTTTCCAGCACGCTCTTCAATCCTATCTGTAATATGGAATAATGATTAGGGCGAGACAACGCTCAGTAAGTATGTGCTAGATTAATCCTATCTGTAATATGAAATAATGATTAGGGTGAGACAACACTCAATAAATATAGGTTAGATTATTATCAATGTGTGGCTGAGATTAGCTTTACATTAATTTAATAATTTAACTATTAAAAACCACACACACACACACACACACACATATATATATATATATACATACTTTCCTTCAAGTCATCATTTAGGCGTATTAAATTGTCCTGATCATATAAATATGTATATATAAAAAATAAAAAAAAAAAAACTCCTTTTGGCCTATGCATGTCATGTTTACCACCATAACTGGGTTGTACAGTCCGAAGACTGGACTTAACTTGGTTGGCCGACCAAGTTAAATCAAGAATATCATGTATGTAAGTGCGATTTTCTTATCACATCCTGGTCTGGAAGTAGCTGTGCACTCAGAACAAATCCACTATCCACTGCCAACACTTCCACAATGGTGTGGCTGCACTCATACTCATCTATAACTACGGTACCGAGTATCTACCACATTCGAGTCATCAGGGTTTTTAAAAGATATAATTACAATTTATACAATAAAAATAGTATAATAATCTTATCATTTTCCCAATATAGAATTCATAATAAAATATCATCATTATTCACAATAAAACACGTAATAAATATAACACTGTAAAAATTCCAAACTTGCTCAATTATGCAATAAAATAAACTCACGCCACACGATTTATGTGCTAATTATAATTTAATAAATTACCTAAGAAACTCTTATAAATATATATATTCAGATATATTTAAATAAAAACGCGGGTATGATCAATTCCATATATTTTAATTTAACTCCAATATATTTGATAAAAAAAAACGGATATGATCAAATCCACGCGGTTTAATTTAACTCAAGTATATATTTGAATAAAACATATATAATTAAATTCACGTATTTAATTTAAATCAAACATATTTATGAAAATTCTGACATAATCTAACTTACTTACCTTTCATTCAACTCTTCTTTGAAATTCTTGAAGAAAATGAATTTAGAAACTAATCTTATTTATAAGGAATTGGAGGAAGGTATTTTCGTAATTTCGAGAGTTTCTTAAGAATTAAGAAATCAATATATAAATATATAAATTAATTAATTAATTAATTAATGGATGAGAGAGAGAGAGAGAGAGAGAGAGAGAGAGAGAGAGAGAGAGGGATAAGGGGTGGGGCTCCTCTTCAGATTCATTATTGAATATGAATGTTGAATTCAATTTTAAGATTTGGATGGAGCACATCCATCCATATCTTTATATAGTATTATTATATTATAATATCCTATATATACATATCTTTATCTTTATCCTTATCCTTATATTTATATATATATATATATATATATATATTATATAATTAATTAATTAATTAATATATCTTTTTATTTCTATTTTTTAACACTTACATGTATATTATTTTTAGGGTCATTACAAAATTGGTCTATAAGATCAAGCTCTATAAGATCAAGCGAGATGGCAACGATCAGGTGGAACGATGTTATACAAGACTGGTGGTCCAAAGAGAAGGTATTGATTTTATTGAGATATTTTCTCCAACTGTTAGACTTACTGCTATCAGAACTGTATTGGATATGTGTGTTGTATTTGATTTATATCTAGAGTAGTTAGATGTGAAAACTGTTTTTCTTGATGTAGAACTTGAAGAAGAGATTTACATGCTCCAACTAGAAGGTTTTGAAGAAAAAGGAAAAGAAAACTTGGTTTGCAGGTTAATAAAATCTATGTACAGCTTAAAGTAGGTGTCAAGATGTTGGTATAAGAGATTTGATTCATTCATAATTAGCCTCAGATACAACAGACTCAGTTCAGACCATTATACGTACTACAACAGGTTTGGTAATAATGATTTAATTATTTTGTTGTTTTATGTGGATGATATGTTGGTTGTAGGCCTCAACAAAAGAACGAGTCCAAGAATTGTAGGCACAATTGGTTAGGGAGTTTGATATAAAGGATTTGGGATCGACAAACAAGATTTTAGGGATGCAAATTAACCGAGATAGAAAAGACAAGAAGGTTTGGCTTTCTCAAAAGAATTATTTAAAGAAAGTCTTGCGATGCTTCAACATGCAGAATTGTAAGTCAATTTCTACCCCACTTCCTGTTTGTTGACTTTATTGGTCATATCCCGTTTTGATTATGACAAATACTCTAATATTTAATGGTTGATGAGTTTGTGTGCAGGACTAATCAGAAGTATCATACGGTGCACACACATAAGCTTAAAGAAGACGAAGACTCAAAATCTTTATTCATTGTAATTTATATTTATCATTTTGGGTTTGTAATAGTAACATAGGAAAATGGTCTGTAATAATTAATGTCTTACTTGCATGGTAGGATCAATAAGTTCAAGACCATAGTGGACCTTAGGCGTTCAACTGACGCCGAATTTTTTTGGTGTCCTCAAAAAGATCTAGAATGGCCATAGGACCCACAAATCTGCATGAAAAAGTTTCCTATTGCATTAAAAATAAACATCATATGAATAGGGTGAATATATAAGAGAGTTGGAACCAAAATGCATTAAAAATGCATATTCGGTCGACCGAACTTTCACAGTGTAAATTATTCGGTCGACCGAACCGGTCAAGCAGTCAACATTTTGACCATAGCTCGATCGACCGTATTGTACCAAGTTCATATGACTTGGTTGACCGAACTCCCACCGAGTCAACGTTTGACTCCTATATCGACCGACCAAATTTAAATGGGCAACGCCTTGGTCGACCGAACCCACACGTGGAAGAATCCAACGCCTTAGTCGACCGATGCTACATTATGTTATGAAGGATAGAAATTCATTGTCAGGGGATATGTTGATTCAGATTTTGCAGGTGATCTTGACAAAAGAAAATCCACTATAGGTTATGTGTTTACTCTTGCAGAAGGGGCAGTAAGCTAGGTATTAAAGTTGCAGACTATTGTAGCATTGCTTACGATTGAAGCCAAATATATGGCAGCTACACAGGCTTGCAATGAGGTAATCTAGATTAAAATACTATTGGAAGAACTCGGACACAATCAAAAGAAAATTTCTCTATATTGTGACAATCAGAGTGCCTTGTATATTGCAAGGAATCCAACTTTTCATTCCAAGACAAAACACATTGGAGTACAGTATCACTTTGTTAGAGAAATTATGGAGAAATGAAGTGTGGACATGCAAAAGATTCACACCAAAGACAACTTAGTAGATGTCATGAAAAAACCAATCAATGCTGACAAGTTCATATGGTGCAGATCCTCTTATGGCCTAACGGAAACGTATATGGCATGAAACTAGCAAAACTAGAAAGATGAAAAAAAAATGTTTGAAAATGACTTTAAGTAGGAGGATGTTGAATTGTAAAGTCATTTCTAGCATTCAAAATCCAATATGGTGGTTGCACTATTCATTTGGTGGTTGCACTATTCATATAATGGTTGCACTATTCATATGGTGGCTGTACTATTCATATAGTGTCTGCACTATTCATTTGACGGTTTTGAAAAGGAGGCTTATAAACCCCTATAAATAAGGAAGTGGTGGAGAAGGAAGATATTATCCCAAGAATCTCTAAATCCAACTTTAGAGAGAGAAATCAAGTACTCTTCTACAAAGTGTCCCTATTGTAGCCTATTGTTTCTAGTTTCTCCTATTTCTTAGAGAGATTTGTATTCTCCTAATAGAGAGAGAGAGAGAGTTATCCTTGTTCTCATCTTCTAATTAGAGAGAGGTTGTATCATCCTTTTTCATAATAGATTCCTTCTAGCCTTGCCTGCAATTTTTCTCTCGATTTTTTTTTTAGGGGGTTTCCACATAAATCTTGGTGTCAATTCCTATTTTCCCATTTCTTACTTTAGCTATGCAATACTATTCCTACTCATTCAATTTCCTAACATATTTATTTGTACAATTTAAGATAAAATGAATAAAATACATGGAAATAAAAAAATTAAAAATAAATAAAATTTTATGGGCTAGCTCTTTCATGCTTGCACTTGCACACACATCACTAGAGAGTTTTAGTGAATAATAGATTGATAAATACAAATAAATCAAAATAAAAAAAAATAAACTAATTAGCTTTAAATTTGATTGACCAATCAAAATTTTTTGATTAATCAAACTAAATCAACAAATTAGTTTAAAGTTTAATTGATCAATTAGTTTAAATTTTGATTGATCCATTAGGATAAATTTGATTGATAAGTTAGAACTGATTGATCAATCAAACTTAATTGGATGTACTAACACTTACCTATAAATAGAGCATTGCAAAGAGTTAGAGGGGAAGAAGATGGGAGAAGAAAATTGGAGAAAGTGAAAGTGAGCCAAAGGCTGAGAGTTTGAGAGGTTGAGATTTGAAGAATAAAGGAAGAATTGAAAAAAATTGAGAGCAAAAAAAGCTAGAAAGCTAGTACATTAGAGTCTATAGAGTTCGAATTTCATGTTGAAGAACAGAAACAAGACTTTTGAGGTTAAAGAAAGGCTTAAATTGTAGAGGTTGGAAGAAGGCTTGGTGATAGAGAATTAAGTGAGTTTGGGCAAGAGAAGGAACATGCTTGCAAACTGAAAAATTCATAAACAAAGGAGCAAAAAGGTTTGTAGACACCCCAATTTGTTCAAGGGTCTTATACAACCAAAAAAAAAAAATTAGAGTTTTTTTTCTTTTTATTTTCATACAAAAATACAAACAAAAAAAAAGAGAATTATGGAAAAAGAAAACATACATTTTACATTGGAAATTTTTATTTAAAAAAAAAAAGAAAAATAAAGTGGGTCACCAATCTTGAGTCTTTAATATAGACTTGCAAAAAAATAAATAAATAAAATAAAAATAAAATCAATGGCATGTGCAAAAAATCAAAATTTAAAATTGATTTGCCAATTAAGTTTGATTGAAAAATAAATTTGATTAAACAACATGACTTAGCAAATTAGTTTTATTTTGATTGTTTGATTTGAATTTGATTGATTAATCAAATCACTCCTCAAGCCTATAAATAGAGAAATTGGAAGCAATAAGGACATGGAAAAAATACAAGAAGAGAGGAGGATAAAAAAAGGGAATTTCGTGTTAAAAAAGAGAGAGGGAGAAAAAAGTGTTTTTTTTTTTTTCTTGAAAATTCAGGATTAAAGGTACTTGCGCAATCAGCTTGCCCTAAATTATCGGATGGTGATTTCTCATTCAATTGAGCTAATATTTTGCTAGGTGGTGCTTAACTCATCCTTCTTCACTTTAGACCGTCCGATTGTTATTTGGAGTTTGAAAATGTTCGTTTTACAGCTTGGACAACAGCCTCATTGCAGTAGCAGTTTCATTAACGGCAGCTTGCGCGATCAATGTGATTTAAAGGATTGGGTGGTAATTTCTAATTCGATTGTGCTGAAATATTTAAAGGTTGTATATGACTCACCCTTCTTAATTCGGATTGGCTAGATTGCTATTTGGAGCTTTTAAATTGTGGTTTTGTGCCTTAGATATCAGCCTCATGGTAGCAGTAGCTTTAGAAGTGGAGGTGCCTGCGCAATTAGATTGATCTAAACGATTAGGTGGTAATTTATAGTCCAATTGTGCTGAAATATTGATAGGTTGTATATGACTCACCCTTATTAATTCCAATCGGCTAGATTATTATTTGAAGCTTTTAAACTGTGGTTTTGTGCCTTAGATATCAGCCTCAAGGTAGGAGCAACTTTAGGATTAGAGGTGTCTGCATAGTTAGCTTGATCTAAACAATGGATAGTGATTTCTTATCCGATTGAGTTGAGTTTTTTACAATTTTTTTCATGATTCATCTTTCCTAAATTTGATAGGTCAGCTTGTTATTTGGAGTTTTATAACTTTGGTTTCCTCCCTCGGACAACAATCCCATTACAACAGTAGCTTCAGGTAAGAAAAAGTCTTTTAAAGTCCTATAGTTATTTAGAATAAATTTTAAAAATAAAAGAAAGGCCCCGAAGAGTGACACGTGTCATGGTAACATGTATTAAGGTGACGTCGTGCTAATGTCACCCTATTAGAGTACTTTTTTAATAAAAAAAGAACAAAAAGAACAAAAAATGCCACGTATCACCTTTGTAAGTGGACATGTGGCACCCACTAGTTTAACCCGGGTTGACCTGGTTCATCATTTCATTTATTTAATTATTTATTATTTTATTTTATATATTATCTTATTTAATATTTTTAATTGGTTTTAATTTTAAAAATGAAAAACTCTTTAAAAATGCTATAAAATTTTTAAAAAATATTTTAAAAAATCTAAAAAAAATTTACAAGGATTTTGAAAAATCTGGGAATATTTTCAAAGATACTTTCTATGATTTTCTTGATTTTTGGGTAGGTGCGTTCCCGATGATTTCAAAAAAGGTAAAGAGGTATTTCATACCTCACCTCTAAGAGGAGGCTTATCTAACAAGTTCCCCTCATTTGGAGGTCTTATTAGACATTCCTAAATCACACTTTGATTTTATTTTCTTTTTTAAAATTTATTTTATTTAGGAATAATTCGTAACTAATTAGGTATTGTTCGTAGAACAGGTGTATAGGGGGTGCTGATACCTTCCCCTCACATAATCGAACTCCCAATCCATATTTTGGTAAAGTAGACTAAGACTACTGGTTTCTTGGCCTAGAAATAGTCTAAAGACCAATCAATGAGTAGTAAATAGGTGTTCTAACTGCACTAAGGTAAATAATAGGTTAATGGCGACTCCGTTTCTAAATTCAATATCTATTATCCCTTACCATTCCTGACACTTTCTCTAGGACGTTGCAATAAGTTTGGTACCCATTCCTTTATTTATTTATTTATTTATCTTTTTGATTACATAGGAACTCCAACCACCAACGATCCCTTCGGATCCCCTAGTGCGGCACCAAACCTACGGATCAGCGTCCTCCACCCCCAAGTCTCACTGATCAAGATAAAGTACGGATGCGGACACGGCTTCTATGCATTAGTTAGACGTTTGGCCAACTCGACTCCCAGGACACATCTCCATTACCATCCACGGTGGCTCATAGAGAACTCTCACCATCCACGGTCCCCGCTGGCTCACAAAGCAAACTCTCATCATCCACGAAATTTACTTGAGAATGTCTGCAAGATGTGAGCAAGATAGCCTGTGAGAATTGAGAGCACTTGAGAGTATGTAATTACTGAATAATTTCTTGGTATTTTAAAATCTTTGCCTTGGGGGCTATATATAGAGTTTAAAAGGTGTATTCCTTATTCCCCAAGTTTACTTAGAGTGTTTCCCAAGTTTGCACGAAGTTTGGAGCCCAAGAAACCAAATTTAGAAACTTTCCCACACTGAACTCTTAGAAAGTTTCAAATGACAGTCGCCTGTCTTAAAAGGGTCAAGCGCCTGTCTAGTTCAAATCCAGTTTTATTTAAAAAGTCAATGTACAGTCGGTCGCCTAGCAAAACAAGGTCAGTCACCTCAGTTGTCAAGGTCAAGCACCTGCCAGGGTAAGTTGAGGCACATAGCACCCTTCTTTCTACCAATCTTAAAAAACATAAAAACGTTAGTCACCTGTCTGTTTTAAGTCAGGCGCCTGAGCATTTGAAAAACTTCTTTTTTAAGACTTTTATTTCAAAAACTCTTTTTGCTCTTTGGGCCTTTTAATTTATAACTTTGAAAAAATAGTTTTCAAAGTCTTAAAAATAGGTCTCTAGGTCTTTATTATTCTTAAAAAGCTTCAATGCATTCATATTGAATTTTAAATTGAAGTACTTACATAAGACTTCCTTAAGACTCTAAAACATTCAATTCTTGAAATCTTCATGTATGTCCTTGCTTGGAGTTCATCTTGTCTTGAGCTTCAACATTCTTTGAGCTTTCATGGTATTTGCCAAACTTTGATATGAACTTTCTTTGAATCACTTGTTTGTAGGTTTATAATGTACTCTTGTGATTACTTGATTCCGAAAACATCACCACTTTTAAAAGCATATTAAATTCCCTTGATTTGTTATTATCAAAATAAGATTTTAAGTCTTGTAAGGCCAATGGGAGGCACGTGGCATAGTTCCCAAATCCATGGTAGTGATCTCTTCATAAACTAGGACAATTTACACCTTACTCTGTGAGCTTGTTGAATTGACTTAGAATTGATGCACCTTTATAAATCCACACATTCTCTTTTGCCAGGATTTTGCTATATAATGCTCAGTCCAAAATTTGTGTCTCCTATCTTTATAGATTCATTACTATGGCATGGTAGAAGACATATCTTATTGTTATCCTAAGCAAAAAATCTATAAAGAGGGGCAGTTGTAGACACCCCATTTTGTCTGAGGCTCTATATAGCAAAAATTAGGTTTATCATTCCACCATCCAATTCAAATTCATAAATTATCTTTTGGATACTCATTTGCACAATTTTGAATAAAATAAATAAAATACATGGAAATAAAAAAAAGATAAATAAAATTTGATGGGTCAGCTCTTCCATGCTTACACTTGTGCACAGATCACTAGAGAGTTTTAGTGAATAATAAATTGATAAATATAAATAAATCAAAATTAAAAAAACCAACTAATTAGCTTTAAATTTAATTGACCAATTAAAATTGATTAATCAATCAAACTTAAGTAACTAATCAGTTTAAAGTTTGATTGATCAATTAGGCTAAATTTGATTGATCAATTAGGATTGATTTATCAATCAAATTTAATTTGATGTACTGCCACTTACATATAAATAGAGCATTCCAAAGAGTTAGAAGGCGAGAAGAAGAAGGGAGAAGAAAATTGGAGAAAAGATAAGAGTGATCCAAAGGCTGAGAGTTTGAGAGGCTAAGATTTGAAGAATAAAGGAAGAATTGAAGAAAATAATTGAGAGCAAAAGAAGCTGAAAGGCTAGTACATTAGAGTCTACAAAGTTTAAAATTTCATGTTAAAGAATAGAGACAATACTTTTAGGGTTGAAGAAAGGCTCAAATTGTAGAGGTTGGAAGATTGCTTAGTGATAGAGGATTAAGTGAGTTTGGTTAAAGAGAAGGAATGAGCTCTCAAACTAAATGATTCAGAACCAAAGGAACAAAAAGGTTAGTACCCATTCCTGTAATTTTGGTTTACATTAGTTGGTTCAGTTGTTTGTCTTTTAAATTTTTGGCATATTTGAAATTGTTTAATTTTAAAGTTAGACATAATGAAGAGTAGCTACTCTACCATGAAGAAAGAAACACACACATACACCCCTGTTGAAATTGGTGTGATCCCAAGAGAGGGGGGTGAATTGGGTATTAAGAATTTTTTTGGCTAAATTAAACATTTCGCCGATTCACTGCTGATCATATCCCATTTGATATTACAGCATGTATGTAAAATGATTAAACTATGAGTGTGAATATACACGTGCAGCATATCTCATTTAAATAAAAGTGTACATGCAAATAATTAGAACTATAAATAAACAAGCATACACATATAGAAATTTAAAGTGCAGTAATTAAATGAGATAGAGAGAGACACACACGATATTTGTTATCGAAGTTCGACTAAACCAACCTACGTCCCAGCCTTGGGCATACCCCCCAAGGATTACACTATCCCTGCTCACTTAAATGGGCGGAGCAAAAGCCGTTACAACCTCTCCTTACAGGGCGAGGTAAACCCTAACTCAATTACTAGGTTGAGCCCAATTGGTCTCTCTTACAAGGTGGAGACACCTTAGTTTAATTACGGGTTGAACCCAACAGATCTCACTTATGGGGCTGAGATTCCATCAACTAATCTATGCACAAATAAAATATATGAAAATGAGTATTATGTTCTCCTATAAATATTTTTGCAAATAAAGAATATTTGGAGAATCTAGGCATTTAAGCTCAAGAAAATATTTGTGTTATAAATAAATTTCTCCTAAAAATATTTATCAAAGAAATAATCGGGAGAAAACCTAAGCAATACTCTCAAAAATATTTTTCAAAGATTAAGTGCTAAGTGGAAGTATATGCAAATAAAATTCCCTAAATAAATACTCTTCTCAAATATGATTTTGAAATAAAAGCATGAAAGAGAGTTGGAGATATTTGAACAAAATATTTTGCCCCAAAAGAATGACTCTAACAAAAAAAAAACATTTTTAGAGAACTTTGATTAACAATGGATTAGAGAGAATATTTGGGCTAATCAAAGTTACTAATCTGAGGTTATGAAGGGATATTTATAGATTTTATGAAAATTATGACCGTTAGGGACACGCTCGGTATTTTCTAAAACGTTTAATTAAAAGTTAATGGCGTTTTAGAAGGATAGGTTTGGTCAACCAACCATCCAAACTCAGTTGACCGAGCACAAGGTTGGTCGGCTGAGCTCTCACAATGAATTTGAATTAAAAATGGGTTTGGTTGGCTAGGGAAGTTGGATGGTCGACCATCGTAAGGCGACTTAAAACCCTTCATGGGTTTGGTCAACCATGGCAAGGGGTCGGTTGACCATTCATTAGGTTCGGTCGACCAAGGTATTTTTGAACTATAAGTTTGGTCGACCAAATAGGTGGAAAAGTAAATTTTTAGGGTTCAGTCGACCAAGGAAGGTTAGTTCAAAATTGGGTTGGTCAACCGAGTTATAGTCAACATTTTGACTCTAGGGCAAACAGTGGTTCGGTCGACCAAGCTGATTAAAGCTCGAACTAGTCATTCGACTGAGGGCATTAACAATTAATATTTTGCCCAAAAAATCCAACGTCAGTCAACCCTTTTTGCCCCAAATTTGACCCTAAATTATTTCTAAACCTTTTGTATGATTTTAGTCTTTTAGGAAAAGGCTTTCTGTGAAGTGTGGTTGTCCCTAGGGTCTGTCTATGGTCATTCTGAGCATTTTATCCATATCATGCAGATGTATGCATTATTACATACCACATAATAAAAGAACTTAAATGCAATACAAATAAAAATGAATGTCTTCGTCTTTTTGCTCTTCAGTCTTCATGGAATATGCCAGAATGATGATAAGCTTGAAGGTCCTCATGACTTCCACTTCCCCTTATGTTGGAATTGGTGTATTCCCAAGAGGGGGGGTGAATTGGGTATTTAAAAATTTCTCCCCTAGGTTCAACTAGTTCAGCAACAGTATATTCACAACCTAGGGTCAGTCTACCCAAATGTGTAGATAAGTAATGTCACGACGTCCCGGACCCTACCCAGAGAGAACCGCTCTCTAATGAAAATGTGGGTTCGGCTGCGAATAGGGAGAAAATGGATGTGTAATTTTGAAAAAGATATTTCATGGAAAACAATGTGTGATGGAGTCGCCACTAACCTTTTGAAGTGCGGTTAGAACACTTAATTGCTACCCCATTAGGGGTAGAATCGGTCTACGTCACCAGAGTCGGGTTCGGGAGTACAGTTACGCGAGGGGAAGGTATTAGCACCCCCTATGCACCCGTCCTTACGAACGGTACCAGATTAATCAAAAATTATCCCCGAAATAAATCTAATAAGCCTTTCAAAATTGCTCCCTTTCAAAAATAAAAAGAATGAAAATACTATATAGGTATTCCCTCAAAACTGGGGCAATCCAATACTCCGAAGAGTCCATGCCCTTGGTTGCAATCATTGGAAAGGAAAATCAAGAAAATAAGGTACAAAATACGCTCCGGGGAGTTTTGAAGTCTGTAGGTTTTTCTAAGTAGGAAAATACTATTCCGAGAGGTTTTTGGAATTTATTTGGGATGAAAATGATTTTCTAGGCCTAAAAACATTTATTGTGATTTTTCTAAAGTGTGAAAACATTTTTTGTGATTTTTGTGATTTTTCCTGAACTTCAAAATAACACAAATAAAATCAATGGAAATTAAAGCATGAAAATATTTTTTAGATTTTTCTAAGAATTTTGTGATTTTTGTGAATTTTGTGAATATCTAAATAATAATAAATGGAGAAAACCTACGTGAACCGGTTCGGGGGAGGACGAACCGGTCAAACGTTGATCGGTCCGGGGGGAAAAACCAGTTTAAGGTCTTGGTCAAGACCATGAGTCAACACGCGTTGCCTTACGCGTGGGCCATGTGTGTTCAAGTGTATGTTAGAGCACATGAATGATGCATGGTGCGTGTGTGAGCATGAATGCATGACCATCCGCGTGCATGGATGAGCATGTGCACGAGTGTGCGTATGTGCATGGACAAGCATGAGCGTGCATGCGTGGTGTATGAATGCATGTGTGTGCATGTGTGGAATGGCACGTGTGTACATGGGTGAGCACGCGAATGTGTGCATTTGGGTGTGAATGCTTGCATGCATGTACATAAATGAAAATGTGTGTGTATGTGTAACTGCATGCATGCATGCATGGGATCATGAATGGTGCACATATGTGGAATTGAATGCATGTACATACGTGCATGGCGGTGTGGATATGCATGTGCATGTGTGAATGCATGAGAGTATTGTGTGCATGTTTATGTGTGAAGGTGGGTATGAAAGCGTGCACACATGTGTACATGAGAAATTGTGTGCATGTAATGCACGTACATGGGAAGGTACACGAAACATGCACGAATGAGTATGTGAGGAGTGGCATGCATGCATACATGAGTGGGTGTGTGTGTAAGTGCATAGGTGGAGTACATGAAAGCGTTGCATGTTTGTGGGTGTTAGAGTGTGTGAATGAATGTGGACTTGCATAGATATATGTGTATGAGAGTGTTAGAAAGCATGAATGAAAGTGCACATGTATGGGTGTGCATGTGCATGTGTGCGTGTGAAAAATGGGTAGGATTATCTTACAATATTTTTTCAAATTTTTCTCATTTTCTGGTATTTATTTGAAATTTTTTATGATTTTTAATGAATTTTATTTGAGAGAAAAGGAAAATTATTCGAAAATAAAATAAATCAAAAATCAAATAAACCGGTGGGTACCGGTTTGGGAAGGGGGGGCAGGACCGGTCAACCACTGACCGGTCTAGAGAGAACCAGTTTAAGGCCTGGTCAGAGCTGTGATTGCCACGTGGTGTCTTCTGGGTGGCTAGGAACGCTTGGACATGGATCAGTGTCATGGCTTGATCTGGTGCGTCTATCGGGGCCTTAATCCGATGGCTTACCAAGAACCGCTTAGGCATTAATGACCAGGGAACTGTACTACCACGTGTCGCATGGCATGTGGAAGAGGCAGGCGCACTTACTTGGGGAAACCGGCCACCATTTATTGCTCTAGATGCAACAATCTCGGCCGTTGATGGGGGCTACTGATCCAAGGTCGGTCAAGAGGCCACGTAACTCCCCAGATCAGACCTTCAAGGTGAAGCCATGTGTTTCAATCGAACGGTTCCGAAGGTGAACGTATTTAAACCCATTTTTTTGTGTTTTTACCATTTTCGTCTCTTTCTCCCAAGAACTCTCTCTCCCACTCTCCTTTCTCCCTTCTTCGAAAACCCTAGCCCTGCAACTACTCATCCTCTTCTTGCCTCCTTTCCTTCTATCATTCGAAATTTCATCTCTTTTATCTTCCCTTTTTAAAGCTCCTTTTTTATTTTCAGTTTTTTTGAAGGCTCTCCGGGTGCTTCTCGGTTCATCATCTTTGAGTTTCTATGAGCAAAAACCCTAGTCAATGCTCTCGATCCTTTACAAAGCTCTCCTTTCTTTACCATGCCTTTCTTTTTAGTGATTCTTACAGCTCAAACCTTCCCTAAATGATCTGATAGTCTTAGCTCCGTTTTGCACTCCCCTGAAAAGCCTTACCTTACTTTCCTTCAACCGTTAGTGGGCCATTTGAGCACAACAGTGTGTTCCGATCTTCAATAAGACTTGGCTTGGCAACAACAAGCTGCAGGATACTCGAGGGTACCTGAAGAATTTCGAGATGAAGCTATGTATCCCCCTCCCCCTTTTCTTGCCCTTTATTATTATTGTTATTATTTTTTGATTGATTTTTTTAGTGTTAGTGTATGTGCTGAATGTGGTCTGAAATTCGGATGCCCGACATGGATGATGGTGTTGCCGGCATAGGGATCTATGCTCTAGAGTGTCGTGTGTGAGTTCTATCTTCTGGAGTGTGTGAATAGTGTCAGGGTTTGGTTAGTGTGGGACAGATGTTGCAGGTCAGGGATAGAAATGAGTTAACTCTTTTCTAACAAAGCGAGTGATGCTCAGGTCATCTCGTGCGAGTCAACTCGAGAGTGTGTATGGGCTTACGCATATTTTAATTGGGTCACGTGACCTTAGTCGCATGGGTTGGTTCTCCAAGTTTTGAAAATGGGCTTGTTTTAAAATTTGGGGGTGGGCCTTAGTTAAAAGACTCCCAGGCTTAGCACTTCAACATGGGCTTTGGTTGGGTTGTTACTGAATGGGCTGGTTAACCTTTTAAAAAAAACAAACAAACAGACTGTGGGCTAGTTTAAAAAAATGGGTTGGGGTTATTTTTTTTAAAATGAGTTGTGGGCTTTATTGAAAAACACGGATGGGCCGGGGAATGTTCAAACTAGGCTCGATGGATTAAGCTAAAATGGGTTGACTGGGGTTCAAGTCCAAACAGGTAAATGGGTATGGGTTCAAAGCGGGCTCCTAGGTTTGAGGGGGGAACTCGGGTATGGGTTAGATGGGTGTGGTTTTCAAGCTCGGGTTCAACACTAAGAGAGGATCTTGGGGGGGTATCTGCACTCAAACACACACAGTATAAAATTTATCAAAAGCGGAGGGGGGTTCTGATTTCCTTACCTTTTCTTCTATCCTCCTCCGGTCTTCTCTTCTTCTCCTCGTGTTGGCCTGGATAGCTATTCTGGGTGAGCTCCTAAATGTCTGCTTCTAAACACTGCTCTTGCAGGGCCCTTTCCTCACCGAGGTTTTGCGGAATTCTTTTACTGTAACTCTCTAATTTCCCCCTCAACTTTCTAATTCTCTCTCTTAACCCTCAACTTCTGCAGTATTTTGATATGCCTCCCTCCCTCTTTCAATTTGAAAGAACCACTTTCTCTCTTTTAATTTCCCATCTCTCTCTCAATCCTTGCAGGGTTTCTCTACTCTCTGAGGAGTGCCTTTGCAGTGTGCGAGCCTTACCTATTTATAGGGAGCTGGGGTGGCCTCTTGGCACCAAAAACTTTCTTCCAACATGGACTATTCCCACGAAATCCCCCAGTAACCAACTGTCAGAGAATATGATTTCCGTTTCATTTTCCTTTGTCATTTTACAATTCTACTGTTAACTAATTCTGCCTTTCCTCTCTTTTGTGCGCAAATGAACATGGGGCAGAACATTCCAGGTGGCAGCATATGAAAGGAGCGCACGGCATCTTCCTTTTTGTTTTCTTTTTAAATTTTCTTATATTTATCATTTTTCACGTACCCAGGTTGCTATTACTACAACAATTCTTTGTGTAAAACTTTATTTTCATTTCCCTGTAACTTTTCATTTCCTTGTGTGCCTACATTTTATTTGTACATGATCCCCTCTCCACTTTTAATAAAATGTGACCTCACCCTTCTAATATTCTAACTGCAATTCCATGTCACATTTAGACAATTTTGTCCCTAAGAAAAAACCTGATAATTAAAAATGACTTTAAGACCCCAACTAAAGCATCTGGCTCTTAAAGGACCCACTCAATTAAAAATTTTCAAATCCTTATATCTAAGACTCAATTTTTAAACCAAACATGATTTAATTTTGAAATTCAACATGGAGACTTTGGAAACACCTTCTAATCCAATGAGGGGGTTATTTGTGGGACCTCTAATTCTACAACTAGCATGATTTCCAAATCAAAAATGAAAGAAATAAAAGACTCAACTTAAGGACCTTGACTAAAAGTGAAAATTTAAAATTCATTTGGATCGTCGGGGCATATTTTGAAAATATGAAATTGACTTTTAAAACCGAAAGGATTTATTTTAAGAATGCTTGCTTTGGGTTTATTTTGCGACCTTTGAATAAGGAAAGAACTTAATTTTGCAACTAAAGAATTTTTATTTTTTTGTAAAAGCTTAGTGCGGAGAGGACTCAAAACTTTCCTAGAATATCGGGACTCGGCCTGAAATAGTAAGACTGTAATGACCTTGATTTTGAGAATGTGACTCTAATTTTGAAAAGGACTCAAAATTGAAACAATCGAAACATTAATCAGATTTAAAGTCTATTTCACAATCACCAAGTCTTTCTAAGAAGGCCTGGTAAAAATTAGGGTGTCAACAAGTAAAATAAGTGGAATTTAAATCATGCGCATCATTCACACAATAACATACACGTGCGATAAATATAAAGTGCAGAAATATAAACAGACACACGATATGTTATCGAGGTTCGGCCAACTGTGCTTACGTCCCCGCCTCTAACTCGCAAGCCCGAGGATTCCACTAAAGGCTCATTTAACGGGTAGAGCGGCATCGATTACAATCAGGTCAACTAGCACAGGGCTAACCTCAACCTTAATAACCAAGTCAATTAGCGGGGCTGACCTCAACCTACACCTTAACAGGATTATGCACCTAACTTTCCTAACCGGGTTTAAGCTAGTCCGAGACTATTTCACAAGGTTAGTCTCCCTCTTTAGGCCCGTGCTTAGAAATACAACAGTATGTTCACAATCATTGAAACTGGTACAATGATTATGCTTTTATGTAAAGCATACATGTACCCAATTACGCGTAATCACATACACTACCAAAAGATATAATGAAGTAAGCTCAAAGTGGTTTAATATGTACTCTCAAATAAATATTTGCTATCGATGTAATCAGTGCGTGAGAGGGCAAACCTATATGATCTTTGTATCACAATATGTATTCAATCTAACAGTTCACACAGAGATATCAATCAACTCTGAAATATTTCAATCAGCTAAATATCTCAATCATATAAACCTTAAGCAACGTATAGATTTGGTTTGCAAAAATAAATTCAATCTTTGTATTCAGCAAGAGATAAAGCTTAATGAATATTGCCACAAAGATTTTAACTCACAAACAAATATCACTTTAAATATTTTTTAAGATAAACACAATAGATATTTGTAAATGATTTTGAAAATATTTTGTAACCAAAATAAAATACGAGCTTCTCAAGATGTTGTAACGAATATACAATCTCAGAAGATCAAATGAAAGTCTTCTTAGGATAGACTTATTAACAAAGTCTCCTAAGAATACTTGGGTTTGACTCTCAAGAAAATTCGTCACGCACAATCACAACAGTTAGGAGAGCAACCCTTAGCAACAATTAAATCAACTTACAAATGATTTTCAACAATATGGGAAGGTAAGATTGAGTGTATGGAGCTTAGAAATGAGTATTATGGGATCTTCGATTTCAAAGGATTTTTCTTAAACAAGCTTGCTAATCCACCACTAATTATTCCAAATGAGGGAGTATTTATAGACTTCCCCAGAATTATAACCATTAGGGACATGGTTGGAATAATTAGGAAAGTTGTAACAATATTTAATTAATTTAACCACGGTAAAAAAATGGGTCCAATCCGAGAGTACCGGTCGACCGAAGTTCTTGGGGTTCGGTCGACCAGGCCAAAAATGAACTGCCCATTCCATCAACAGAACATGTATGTCCGAGGCAATTTTTTAAATATTTCGAGGTTCGGTCGACCAAACCGTTGAGTCCCCACACGTGGGAACTCGGTCGACCAGGTTGGTGGTATATAAATAATGCTCGGTCGACTAGGAAGTCAATAATGTTGACTTCAAGGGTGTTCGATCGACCGAGGCCAATTGAACTATGGAAGTTTGGTCAACCGGGCTGTGGTCAACCGATTGACCCAGTCCAGGTTTGGTCGATCGGGCTGAAAATATACTTGAAAGGTCGGTCGACCGAAGGTGCACATTTTATGCATTTCAGTCCTGTTTCATCTAACAATCACCCTATTTCAAATCATCAAACATGTGTATGCATGAGTGAGTGTCCTAGGGTCATTTCTAAGTCCTTTTGAAAACACTGAAAAAATTTGGCGGTGGTCGACGAAGGGTAATTCCTAAGGTCATTTTTTAAGCTTACCTATTAAACCATGCAAGTGATGCATGCAATTATTACAAGCCATAGAACCTATTTACTGTTACAGACCCTTTGAATAAATATGAAATACAATATAACATATATACATTGGGTCTTCAATCTTCACCCTCCCTATGTGCATTATGATCTATCAATTTAAAGTCTTGCACATAACCTCAAACACCCATTAGATATAATAAGTATTTGTCATTATCAAAATCGGGCGTGACCTATAAGGTCAACACCTTATGTGTATGTTTGAAATAAAGACTTGTTCAATCACTAAATACACATATAAGCGACTTGTACTTTGTCAGCATTAAAATAGGGATCGGACTCAAAAGGCGAACATCCCCCAGACATAAACTCAGGTGGTAAGGAGGTTCACCAAACGGCCTTGGACAAAAGTGAAGTATGGGGTTCAAACCCTGTCGCCTACAGTGCACATCCGCGATTTACCTCCTATGTGTTAGCTGAGGGCACGGCTGACGTAGGCGTGGAATTAATCTGACGCATAAGCCCAGGAAACCCGATGCATACAAAAAAAAAAAAACACACTCATACATGCAATTATTTTATTTAGAGTTGACTTGGAATTATACATACACACACATATGTCAACATTATCATTCCTCTGTACGCATTAAGATATAGTGAAATGATTTTGGCCCCAATTCCAATAAGTTGTCATTTGTCTCGACTTGTTAGGCTCTAAGACTTTCTCATAAAATATATTTTATGATATTCAGACATACTCTACCCTTATTATACATACAATAACAATTTTCTTAATACACATTCAAATATGGTTTGAACTACTAAAAATCAAAATAATAAACCTGCAGTGTAACAGCAGCAAGAATGGGCTTGGTTTCCACTTTCCCTACTTAACAAATCACATTCAATGTTGTGTTGATGTCTATAATTCAATCTCAATCATTGGTGCTCTTAGCACCCAAAAAAGCTTCCCATTTTCCTCCCTGAATTATACACAACCATTTTTATGTTTTCATTGTGTATTTTGTTTTCATGTACAAAATTATCAAACTCAACCACAGCCTTAACCATTTAAATTATAGTTTTTCATGTATGCATATTTGAAAGAAAATTAATATAATTTTATACTATACTTTGTCGTAAAATCTACAAAAATTTAAATTTATGTTCTGAATTTTGTGTTTTCAAACAAAAGATAAGGGAATGACTTTTCTAATGAGACGGTCCTAATATATATATGAGAGAGAGAGAGAGAGAGAGAGAGAGAGAGAGAGAGAGAGAGAGATTTTAACATGATGTATATTTTAAATTGAAATTTATGGTAGAAGAAAAAATTAAAAAATATAACATACTTGACCTAAATAATTTTAAATACCCAATTCACCCCACTCTTGGGAATACACCATTCCTCACACTTGGTATCGGAGTCTCGTTGCTTTATTGCATTAGTCGATAAGGAGGTACTTGGCACCGATTACAATCAAGTCAATTAGCACAAGGCTGACCTAAATTTTTGAACTATAAATTCGGTCGACCAAATCGGTGGAAAAGTAAATTTTTAGGGTTCGGTCGACCAAGGAAAGTTAGTTCAATATAGGGTCGGTCGATCGAGTTATAGTCAACATTTTGACTCTAAGGCAAATAGTGGTTCGGTCGACCGAGTTGATTAAAGCTCGAATTGGTCAGTCGACTGAAGGCATTAACAATAAATATTTTGCCTAAAAAATCCAGCGTCGATCAACCCTTTTTTCCCCAAATTTGACCCTAAATTATTTCTAAACCTTTTGTCTGATTTTAGTCTATTAGAAAAAGGTTTTTTTGTGAAGTGTGGTTGTCCCTAGGGTCTATCTATGGTCATTCTAAGCATTTTATCCATATCAAGCAGATGTATGCATTATTACAGACCACATAATAAAAAACTTAAATGCAATACAAATAAAAATGAATGTCTTCGTCTTTTTTCTCTTCAGTCTTCATGGAATACGCCAGAATGATGATAAGCTTGAAGTTCCTCCTAACTTCCACTTCCCCTTATGTTGGAATTAGTGTATTCCCAAGAGGGGGGATGAATTGGGTATTTAAAAATTTCTCTCCTAGGTTCAACTAGTTCAGCAACAGTATATTCACAACCTATGGCCAGTCTACCCAAGTGCGCAGATAAGTAAAATACATGGAATTTAAATCATGCGCATCATTCACACAATAACATACATGTGTGGTAAATATAAAGTGCAGAAATATAAACAGACACACGACATGTTATCGGGGTTCAGTCAACTATGCCTACGTCCCCGCCTCTAGCTCGCAAGCCCGAGGATTCCACTAAAGGCTCACTTAATGGGTGAAGCGGCACCGATTACAACTAGGTCAATTAGCACAGGGCTGACCTCAACCTTTACAACCAGGTCAATTAGCGGGGCTGACCTCAACCTACACCTTAACAGGATGGTGCACTTAACTTTCCTAACCGGGTCTAAGCCAATTCAGAACTACTTCACAGGACTAGTCTCCCTCTTCAGGCCCGTGCTTGGAAATACAATAGTATGTTCACAATCAATGAAATTGGTACAATGATTATGCTTTCATGTAAAGCAGATGTGTACCCAGTTACGCGCAACCACATACACCGCCAATAGATATAATGAACTAAGCTCAATGTGGTTTAATATGTACTCTCAAATAAATATTTTCTATCAATGTAATCAGTGTGTGAGAGTGTAAACCTATATGATCTTTGTATCACAATATATATTCAATCTAACAGCTCACACAAAGATATCAATCAACTCAGAAATATTTCAATCAACTAAATATCTCAATCATATAAATCTTAAGCAACGTATAGATTTGGTTTACAAAAATAAATTCAATCTTTGTATTCAGAAAAAGATAAAACTGAATGAATATTGCCACAAAGATTTTGACTCACAAACAAATATCACTTCAAATATTTTTCAAGATAAAACATAATAGATATTTGTAAATGATTTTGAAAAGATTTTGTAACCAAAATAAAATACGAGCTTCTTAAGATGTTGTAACGAATATGCAATCTCAGAAGATCAAATGAAAGTCCTCTTAGGATAGACTTGTTAACAAAGTCTCCTAAGAATACTTGGGTTTGGCTCTCAAGAAAAATTGTCACACACAATCACAACGCTTGGGAGAGCAACCCTTAGCAACACTCAAATTAACTTACAAATGATTTTTAGCAATATGGGAAGGGAAGATTGAGTGTATGGAGCTTAGAAATGAGTATTATGGGATCTTCGATTTCAAAGGATTTTTTTTAAACAAGCTTGCTAATCCACCACTAATTATTCCAAATGAGGGGGTATTTATAGACTTCCCCAGAAATATAACCGTTAGGGACACGGTTGGAATAATTAGGAAAGTTTTAACAATATTTAATTAATTTAACCTCGTTTAAAAAAGTTAACCACGGGAAAAAAATGGGTCCAACCCGAGAGCACCGGTCGACTAGGACAAGTTCGGTTGACCGAAGTTCTTGGGGTTTGGTCGACCAAGCCAAAAATGAACTGCCTGTTCAGTCAACTGAACATGTATGTTCGAGGCAATTTTTTAATATTTTCGAGGTTCGGTCGACCAGGCTGATTTTGAACTAAGCTTGTCGGTCGACCAGACCATTGAGTTCCCACACGTGGGAACTCGGTCGACCAAGTTGGTGGTATACAAATAATGCTCGGTCGACCAAGAAGTCAATAATGTCGACTTCAGGGGTGTTCAGTCGACCGGGGCCTATTGAACTATGGAAGTTTGGTCGACCGGGCTGTGGTCAACCAGTTGACCTGGGCCAGGTTCGGTCGATCGGGCTGAAAATATACTTGAAAGGTTAGACGACCGAAGGTGCACATTTTATGCATTTCGGTCTTGTTTGATCCAATAATCACCCTATTTCTAATAATCAAACATGTGTATGCATGAGTGAGTGTCCTAGGGTCATTTTTAAGTCTTTTTGAAAACACTGAAAAAATCTGGCGGTGGTCGACGAAGGGTAATTCCTAAGGTCATTTTTTAAGCTTACCTATTAAACCATGCAAGTGATGCATGCAATTATTACAAGCCATAGAACCTATTTACTGTTACAGACCCTTTGAATAAATATGAAATACAATATAACATATATACATTGGGTCTTCAATCTTCACCCTCCCTATGTGCATTATGATCTGTCAATTTAAAGTCTTGCACATAACCTCAAACACCCATTAGATATAATAAGTATTTTTCATTATCAAAATCGGGCGTGACCTATAAGGTCAACACCTTATGTGTATGTTTGAATTAAAGACTTGTTCAATCACTAAATACACATATAAGCGACTTGTACTTTGTCAGTATTAAAATAGAAATCGGACTCAAAAAGCCAACATCCCCCAGACATAAACTCAGGTGGTAACGAGGTTCACCAGACAGCCTTGGACAAAAGTGAAGTATGGGGTTCAAACCCTGTCGCCTACAGTGCACATCCTCGATTTACATCTTATGTGTTAGCTGAAGGCACGGCTGACGTAAGCGTGGGATTAATCTGACGCATAAGCTCAGGAAATCCGGTGCATCCAAAAAAAAAAACACACTCATACATGCAATTATTTATTTAGAGTTGACTTGGAATTATACATACACACACATATGTCAACATTATCATTCCTATGTACGCATTGAGATATAGTGAAATGATTTTGGCCCCAATTCCAATAAGTTGTCATTTGTCTCAACTTGTTAGGCTTTAAGACTTTCTCATAAAATATATTTTATGATATTCAGACATACTCTACCCTTATTATACATACAATAACAATTTTCTTAATACACATTCAAATATGGTTTGAACTACTAAAAATCATAATAATAAACCTGCAGTGTAACAGCAGCAAGAATGGGCTTGGTTTCCACTTTCCTTACTTACCAAATCACATTCAGTGTTGTGTTAATTTCTATAATTCAACCTCAACCAAAAAAACTTCCCATTTTCCTGCCTGAATTACACACAACCATTTTTATGTTTTCATTGTACAAAATTATCAAACTCAATCACAGCCTTAACCATTTTAATTATAGTTTTTCATGTACGCATATTTGAAAGAAAATTAATACAATTTTATACTATACTTTGTCTTAAAATCTATAAAAATTTAAATTTATGTTCTGAATTTTGTGTTTTCAAACAAAAGATAGGGGAATGACTTTTCTAATGAGACGGTCCTAATATATATATATATATATATATATATGTGAGAGAGAGAGAGAGAGAGAGAGAGAGAGAGAGAGAGAGAGGGAGAGATTTTAACATAATGTATATTTTAAATTGAAATTTATGGTAGAATAAAAAATTAAATGTCCAAAAAACAAAGAAAATTAATATAATTTTGAACTTGGTGCATCGAAAACTAGGGGAATCATCATTGGTCACCAGATAATAAAAATAAAATGGCATGTTCAAAAAGCAGAGAATGTGTTTCAAAATTTCGATATAACATAGTTGCATAATACTAAAGGCATGGTTCGACGAACACACATAGATGAACTGCATCTTGTTATCCGCCATCGAACTGTCCAATTTAAAATTCTTGTATTTATTCGTAGTCATAAAATATGTGTCCCAGAGAATATTCTAATGGATATATTTTAAAACTTTTATTTTGGATATTGCAATTTTAGTTTGAATCTTAAAAAAGGTGAAAAGAGAAACAAAAAGGAATATGAATTGTGTCCCATTGTGCAACCTAAGTGGACTATAAATTGAATCCCAACTGATCGAATAAAAATTATAATAAATATGGAGGGCGTAAAATATCTTCAAACTTAAATTATTAAAATGATTCTATGTGTCACACAAGTCTCTACTATAATTCATAAACTATTTCAAATGTATTGGTACATATATAGCCAAGTTGGCCAAACAAAACACAACTAAAAAAGTGGTTGACCATCCAATAATATGCATAACGTTAAAAGACCAAACCATGATTTTCACTTAATCCATGAATGAGGGCTGCCCATGCATGCTTCTCCCTTTCCTTGCCTGTTTAAATTATTGCCCATCCTCACAACTCATTCTATACTCTATTTGATCTCTAAGCTAGGGAGGTCATTGTTAATTTGATGAGGATTTGTTTTTGGGTAAACTACATGATCTTTTCTTATGTTTATTAAAATGAAATATTTTTTATATTTAAAAAATGATTTTATATTTTTTTTGTTTTAAAAATAATGATATTTATCCCTTTCATTAGTTGACTTTAGACGACGTTACCTAACCATCAAAATGGCTAGGTGTTGAAAAAACCAAAAGAGGCTTGTGTGTGATTGAACCAATTTCAACACTAGCATGCATCAATGTTGACTAATTGATTGCATAAAAAATATATATTATTATTAACCTCTCAAAACAATATAAAAGCATACACCCGTACCAACAAATTTTCAAGTATTGAAACAACATGCATTTGATTTGAAAGACAACATAAATACGTGTTGTATATATAAGACTTAAAAGCAAACTTGGAACTACATAACAATGAAATTAATTTGAATTTTTTATATTGAGCTTACAATAGAGAGTTTTTAAAAATTAAAAAAAAAATTGGGAAAATGCAACCAAAAGGCCATCAAAACATTGATGGAACTTAGAGGAGACACATATACAAAAAATAAAATAAACAAAGCTTGAAGAGAAAAATGTTATCATAGTATGAATTATTGTGTAGGATTCTTAATAGACATCAATGGTATATGTGTTCTACCAAACTCTCATACTCCTCCTTCACAATTATACAATAGTTGTAATAAATAAAATAAAATAAAAAGAATGAAGCATTTGCAAATGTATTCATATGCACTATTATAATCGTAGAGACCCGGAAAAATAATAATAATAAAAATAATCAAAAAAAGGGAAATTTGGTTTGGTATAGGACCAAACCGTCGATGGTTTTAGCAAACTCAGGAAAACCATCGACGGTTTCGATTTACCGAGGGTCGTTAAGGGTAAAAATGTGGTAAAAAGGTTTGGTTAAAAGCCAAATCGTCAACGGTTTCAGGAAAACCGTCGACAGTTTCCCCTAGGCCAACTACCTATAAAAGGCTTTCAAGTGTTATTTTTTAAAAAAAAAAAAAAAATTCATCTCTCTCTCACTCTTTCTTCAAATTCTCGTCCGTTTTTAGCCCAAATCCAGGATAAACATCATTTCGGGATCCTAATGACGATTCTCCGCAGTTTAACTTGAGCAGATTTGTTGTTTAGGCATCCTAAGCACCACTCCAAGAAAAAGGTAAGGGGAATAGATTATGTCAGGTATTTTTAGAAATTTAACCAATTAAATTGTGGTATTTCATTACAGAAATAATATATATGATTTATAAGAATATTCAGGCATATGGAAATTGTGATTTTGAAGCATTATAGTATATTTTTGGGAATTTTGAGTTGAATAAACCCTAAAAGATGATTTAATGTTAATCTTTAGCAAAATATATATTTTCCTAGGTAGTTGTTAGTTTATCACTCAAACTGTGTGGCATAAGTATGAATATTTTTATTGTATAAATCAGCATGTTAGATCTTTTTTTATGAATAAATGGAATAGGTACGGTTTGACATTGATTTTTAGAAAATCTTATAAATATTACAGAAATTATGATATGACAGTTCAACCAGCTTATATCGTGTTCAGTATATTATGACAGTTTAGCCAGCTTTATGTCGTGACAGTTTAGTCGGCTTTATGCCGTGACAATTCAGCAAGCTTAATGTCATGACAGTTTAGTCGGCTTTATGTCGTGACAATTCAACAGGCTTAATGTCATGACAGCTCAGCCGGCCTAGTGTCATGACATTTCAGCCGGCTTTATGTCGTGATCAGTAATGAAATGACAAAGTTTATACAGAAATATAAATATGACAGATTTTATACAGATGTATGAAAAATGAGATTATGTTACAATTATAATATATGAAATGTATTATATGGTAGCAAAATCCTAATGGATTAGTTCAAATTCGAAGCATGGTACCGTAACTATTATGTTAGATCAGTGCCACCACACAATATAAAATTAAAATTAAAAGGTCATGACATTAAGCATTACCCCCCTTTGAGAGAGGATGATACATTCAAAACCTTCTACCTTCCTCTCTCAATTTTCTAAAAAGATCACCTTAAAATCAATTTTAACGTCGTAGAAAATAATATGCATATAAGTATTGTTGTAGGGTAAAATTAGCAGGGTTGCTCCTTCGACTTCCGCTGACCTGAAAGGGGAAGAGGAGAAAGGCTTGGAGGGCCCAGGGTGAACTCCGGGGGATCACTTTGATGCCTAAGTAAAAGAAATGTTTTTAGAGAGGCGGAATGCAATAGTAGAATGAGTTGAATGACTTACTTTAGCCTCTTCCTTGCTCCCCTTCTTATAGGAGTTAGAGTTGACCCTTTAGGTGATTTTCCTTTATTGCGTGGGGCTTGAATTGCTCCCGGGTCATAAAGTGTTTGGGCACATGACTCGGCCATTTAAGCCGCTGGCGTAGATCTCTCCTCTTCTTTATTGAGTTAGAGTTGATTACTCTCGTCAGATTGTTTAACTTCAAGGGGGACCACGGGCCAAGTGTTGTCTTGCTCTTATTGGCTAGTTTATTTTGGGCATATCAGTTGTCCCCCCCTCAGTTTCAAATTTCTGGACAGAATTTTGAATCTGCACTCTCCCCCTGGAATATGTAATGCTCCCTCCTCTTCTTCTTTTTCTTCTTTCTTTCTCTCTTCCTCTTTTTTTTTTTTCTTTTTTTTTTTTTTTGTGTGTTTCGAGCTGATATTCCGAGCTGCTTTGTGGAGGAATTTTACAGAGTTGTTCCGAGCTGGGTAGAATTTTCTGAGCTGATGTTTGGAGCTAGAGAGAATTTTTCGAGCTGATGTTTCGAGTTGGGGAGAATTTTCGAGCTAATGTTCGGAGCTGGGAAGAATTTTTCGAGCTGATGTTCGGAGCTAGGGAGAATTTTCCGAGCTGATGTTTGGAGCTGGGGAGAATTTTTTGTGCTGATGTTCGGAGCTGGGGAGAATTTTCTGAGCTGATGTTCCGAGCTGGGGAGAATTTTTCGAGCTGATGTTTCGAGTTGGGGAGAATTTTTCGAGCTGATGTTCGAAGTTGGGGAGAATTTTCTGAGCTGATGTTTCGAGCTAGGGAGAATTTTTCGAGCTGATGTTCCAAGCTGGGGAGAATTTTTCGAGCTCATGTTCCGAGCTAGGGAGAATTTTTCAAGCTGATGTTCGAAGCTGAGGAGAATTTTCTGAGCTGATGTTCCAAGCTGGGGAGAATTTTTCGAGCTGATGTTACCGAATAGCTTCATGGAGCAATTTTTTTTAGGCAGGGCTTGCCGAGCAAGTTTGCCGAGCAGTTCGTGCCGAACTAATTCATAGAGCAAATTTTGCTGAACTGATCTTACCGTGCTGCTTCGTGGCCTTTTAGGCCTACTAAGTCGTGCTCATCTGCTGTGCTGTTTTTGGCCTTACAAGTCGTGCTCGTCATTTGGGTCCTTGATACTTAATGAGTCGTGCTCATCTGCTGGACTATTTTTGGCCTTACGAGTCGTGCTCGTCATTTGGGCCTTTGATGCTTAATGAGTCGTGCTCATCTGCTGGGCTGTTTTTGGCCTTCCGAGTCATGCTCGTTAGTTTGGCCTCTATGCCTAATGAGTCATGCTCATCTGCTAGGCTGTTTTTGGCCTGACGAGTCATGCTCGTCATCTGGGCCTTTGATGCTTAATGAGTCATGCTCATCTGCTGGGCTTGCGTGTTATGTGCTAGCCTCTTGTCTTTTCGCAGATCTATAGGATTCTCCCGTCTCCCTACCACTACTTTTCCTTTTCCGTTCTATGCGACTTCCTCTTGTGTCCATCATCTCCTCCAGATTGATGTATTTATGTGCTCGAGCCATTAGCTCCCCCATATCCACCAGCGGCTTTTTCCCTAGAGAGTATAAGAAACTTTTGGGTTGAAAAGTCTTTGTCAAGGCTGCTAAAGCCACCCCCATGTCTAGGTTGCGGATTTCTAGGGTGGCCATGTTGAAGCGGTGCATGAATTTCTTTAGAGTCTCATGCTCTCCTTGCGCCATACTCATGAGATGGCCCGTTGTTTTAGCAATTCTCCGGCTACTAAGGAAATGGTCAGTGAATAGTTGTTCCATCTCTGAGAAGGAACCGATTGAACCTGGTCACAGAGTTCGGTACTAGTCTCTTGCAATACCCTTAAGGGTTGTTGCAAAAGCTCGGCACATGATGGCGTCTGGAGCACCTTGCAGCTGCATCACCATCTTGAAGGTGTCGAGATGATCAATTGGGTCAGACAGACTTTCGTACCTTTCGAAGGTGGGCATTTTGAATCTACTTGGCAGTGGAGCTTCCATGATCTCCTTGTTGAATGGCGGCACTGAGGACCTTAGGGACGCTTCCCCGTAGAAGGGTTTGGTTCGGCCCTCTCTCATCATCTTTTCTATGTGATCTATTTTCTTAATCCTTTCTTCGAGCTCTATGGATCTCTATTGGTTGACACCCACGCTGTTTGCGTCCTCTACCTTCTTGTTGAGGTAGATTTTTTCCTCGTTCTCCACTAGTTTGTCAGCTTTCTTGTCTGCAGTGGGGCTCTCTTGCCGTTGGTGGAGGACGTGCCCTTCCTGACTCTTTTGTTGTAAGAGTTGGTTGAGCATATCCTTCATTTCCTTTTGGAAAGCGAGGAATTCCTCCCTACTAACGCCCGATGGTTGTGCGGGTCTAGAGTGGATGGACTGGGACGATTTTTTTCTTGCAGTAGGGATGGAAGTAGAACTGTGTGAGGTCAGCATTACCTAAATGTCGAAAGTCGGGAGCAAGATGTGATCACCTCTCAAAAGCAGGTTCCCACAGACGACGCCAACTGTTGCAGGGTAAAATTAGCAGGGTTCCTCCTTCGACTTCCACTAACTTGAAAGGGGAAGAGAATAAAGGCTTGGAGGACCCGGGGTGAACTTCGGGGGATCACTCCGATACCTAAGCAAGAGAAATGCTTTTAGAGAGGCGGAATGCAACAGTAGAATGAGTTGAATGACTTACTTTAGCCTCTTCCTTGCCCCCCTTCTTATAAGAGTTAGAGTTGACCCTTTGGGTAATTTGCCTTTATTGCGCGGGACTTGAATTGCTCCCAAGTCATAAAGTGTTTTCGCACATCACTCGATCATTTAAGTCGCTAGCGTAAATCTCTCTTCTTCTTTATTGAGTTGGAGTTGATTACTCTCGTCAGATTGTTTGACTTCGGGAGGGACCACGGGCCAGGTGTTGTCTTACTCTTATGGGCTAGTTTATTTTGGGCATATCAAGTATATACAAACATAATTAGTATACGTGAATGCCGAAAATTAACTAGACACTGTTTAAAGTTAATTCCCTTTACTGAGAAGCCTTATGTATATATTGCAAGAAAGGAAGACAATAAGATGTAGTGATCCTAAATAATAATAATAATAATAATAATAATAATAATTAATTATATAATTAATTAATTAGTTAATAAGAATTATTAATTAAATAATATAATATAGTATTATATTATTTTTATATTTATATATATATATATATATATATAAACTTTACATCTTGGAATTGAAATTCCTAAGATTCATACCTCCCCCCAAGGTGTGAATTCTCTCTCTCTCTCTCTCTAAAATTTCTCTCAACGAACACCATATCTGGGTCCTAACTCTGCTCCTAAACACTTTAACCAGAGTGGATTTGTCGTTGGAACGTTGTAGGCACCACTCGAGGGCTAAGGTAAGGGAATAGATTATGTCAGGATTTATTTTAAGTATATTTTTTATTTAAATTAATTATGTTAATTCAGTTATTTTCATATGCCTGAGTTTTTGAGTATTGTGGAATTAAATTATATTGCGGGAATTTGATCATATTTGGGTATTTAAATATATTAGGGATTAAATTTAAAAACGGGGAGTTGATCATACCTACATTATAATTAAATTTACCAATTATATATTTTGAAAATTTAGCAAGAAATTTTGTGAAATTATAATTATTAAATAAAATGTGTGACATGAGTATGACTATTTTCACTGCATAGATAAGTCTGTGGAATATTTTATGTTGATATACGACAAAGTATGGTTTTATACATATTTATGAAAAGATAAAATTCAGATAGATTTATGATTATGACAAATTATACAGAATCATGATACGACAGTATTATTCAGATTCATGATATGACAGTTTCAGACAGATCTATGATCTGACAGTATACAGACAAAATTATGATATGACAGTATTCAGACAAATTTATGATATGACAGTTTTTAGACATATTTTATGAAATGAAATCATGTATCAGTTTTATTTTATATGTGTGTGTGTGTAGACAATATTATATGGTATTAGATCCCTAATGGACCAATTATATTCAGAGTGTGGTACCGTAGCTAGCCAGATCAGTCAGTGCCACCACACTACTCAGATAGAGTGTTGGTGTATGGATAGTCGATTGTGCCCAGAGAAGAGTGGAGTACCCCCTGACAGCGGACCAGGCTGGGTAGGCTAATCGTACTTACAAATGTGTTATGTTTGGCTTAACGTGGTAGGCCAGCCATTGCTAAATTCTGCCCATGGGCCTTTCAACCCGATCATATGGGTTTATTACATGATACTATATGATTGTCCATTCACGAAAAAATCATTTATGTATACAGATATCAAATGATTTATGTATACAGAGAAACTTATTACAATAAAGTATGTTTATGTTGAAAAGTATGTATTTTGTGTTAGAAGAGAAACACTCGATTATCTTATTAACACTATACAAGACTTTATACAAGGGTACAAGGGTAACTTAGGAAATATACAAGGATACAAGGGTAACTTAGGAAGTTATACTAACATGCCCCCTCAAACTCAAGGTGGTATTGAAGATGTCAACTGGAGTTTGCATACTAAAGCACGATGGCGACCAGGTGGATGAGCCTTTGTGAAGATATCAACCAATTGATCAGTCGAAGGAACTAACAAGAGGCGAAGTGTCCCTTCCTGAAGATGATGACGCACGAAATGACAATCGATCTCGATGTGTTTGGTACGTTCATGAAAAACATCGTTGTGAGCGATCTGGACAGCATTGTGATTGTCACAGTAAAGCGGAGTGCGTGAGGGTTGAGGAACACCCATATTGTGGAGAAGCCAACGAAGCCAAAGAAGCTCAGAAGTTGTATCAGCAAGAGCCCGATACTCAGCCTCAGTACTAGAGCGAGCAACAACAGTCTGCTTTTTGCTTCGCCAAGAGATAAGAGAGTCACCAAGTAGAAAAAGAAAACCAGTGGTAGATCGACGATCAGTAGGGTCCCCTGCCCAATCAGTATCTGAATAAACCTGCAACGTCAAGGATGAGTGAGAGGAAAAGAAAAGCCCATGAAATAGGGTTCCCTTCACATATCGTAAGATGCGAAGAACAGCTGCATAGTGAACGGAACGAGGAGCTGACATAAACTGGCTAACAAGGTGCACTGCATAGGCAATGTCAGGTCTAGTGACAGTGAGATAAATCAAGCTCCCAACAAGTTGTCGGTAACGAGTGGCATCAGAAAGAAGCTCCCCATCAGTAGGACGGAGTTTGATGTTGGGCTCCAGCGGACTATCAGTGATCTTACAATCTGTGATACCGGCACGTGTCAGAAGATCAGAAGCATATTTAGCTTGAGTCAAAGAGTAGCCATCAGAGGTAGGAGACACTTCTAAGCCAAGGAAGTAACGAAGAGAACCGAGGTCTTTCATCTCAAACTGCTGACACAGAAATTGCTTAAGCTCATGAATACCAGTAGTATCATCACCAGTAATGATCATATCATCAACATAAAGTAGTAAAATAGTGATGCCAGTTGCTGTGTGACGGGTAAAAAGGGCTGAATCATAAGGGCTAGAAGTAAACCCAAGTTGTGCAATAATGGAGCTGAACTTGGCAAACCAAGCACAAGGAGCTTTCTTAAGCCCATATAAAGCACGATGGAGACGACAGACCTTACCAGAAGGATGAGGATATCCTGTAGGGGGCTGCATATATACCTCCTCAGCCAAATCACCATGTAAGAAGGCATTCTTAACATCCATCTGAAATAAAGGCCATCGGCGAGCAGAGGCAATAGCCAACAGTGAGCGAACAGAGGTAATACGAGCAACAGGAGCAAATGTCTCCTCATAATCAATGTCATATTCCTGAGTAAAGCCCTTTGCCACTAAACGAGCTTTATATCTTACTTCAGAACTGTCGGAGTTCATTTTCCATTTATACACCCATTTGTTCCCAACTACAGTCTTTCCAGGAGGCAGGTCAACCAGGTCCCAAGTATGAGTTTTGTGAAGGGCGTCTAGTTCTTCAAACATAGCTTGCTGCCAAATAGGAACTGAACAAGCTTCACGATAATCGCGAGGCTCGTGAAGGGAGTCAAGAGTAGAAAAGCAGTGATAATCACTAAGATAGGTAGGAGGTGCCCTTACCCGACTAGAACGATGGACATCCAAATCATAGGACTCAGGTGGAGTGGATGCGATGGCATGATCATCAAATGGGCCAGGTTCGGGAGAGGTAGACACGAAGTGATCACCTGATGAGCTGTCATGACCTGCACTAGAGGAAAAATCGGGAGAGAGATCGATGGCAGGGTCAGTAAAAATAGGAGAGTATGAGGGACAACCAGAAGAAAATGGAGAGATACTTGTGAACATTTTGTGTTCCCAAAACTGAACATGTCGAGAGACTTGAAAACGCTTAGCTATGGGGTCGTAGCACCGATAACCCTTGTGTTCAATGCCATAGTCAAGAAAGCAACAGAGACGAGAACGAGGTTCAAGTTTTGTATGTTCATAAGGTGGAAGCAAAACAAAGCAAGCACAACCAAATACTCTGAGAAGAGAATAATCAGGTACCTTTCCATAGAGAGCCTCATATGGGGATTTATTAGAAAGAGTAGGGGTGGGAACCCGATTAATAGTGTAAACAGTTGTAAGAGCAGCTTCTCCCCAAAAGGATTCTGGGAGGGAGGCAGAGAAGAGTTGAGAGCGAATAGTGTCAAAGATGTGGCGATGCTTACGTTTAGCACGACCATTCTGTTGGGAGGTGAATGGACAGGATCGATGGGATAAGGTGCCAGCCTCGTGAAGTTCTGCAATGAAAGGAGTAGAAGTATATTCTAGGGCATTGTCAGACCGAAAGACTTTAATGTTGCGATGAAATTGAGTTTTAATCATTTTCTTAAAGTCACGAAAAACAGTAAGTAACCCAGTGCGATCATGCAAAAGATAAATCCATGTAAACCGAGAGTAGTCATCGATAAAAATAACAAAGTAACGAGACCCACCCTGAGTAGGGACAGGAACAGGTCCCCAAATATCAGAATGAACCAAATGAAAAGATGAAGAAGACAGAGAAGTACTTTCATTAAAAGGTAAAGCTTTCTGTTTCCCAAGTTGACAAGACATACAATCAAAAGGTTCAAACTGAACATTTCCCAAGCAACCACTAGAAGCTAAAGACTGAACACGAGGTAATGAGGTATGACCGAGACGAGAATGCCAAACACGGGAAGACACTGCAGCAGAAATAGATGGGGGAGAACACGAACGAGGCAAATGTAGAAATGTGAGCTCGAAAAGGCGACCAACTTTATGCCCGGTCCCAACAAGCTGGCCCGTCTTCGGATCCTGCACATCACAACCTTTGTGAGAAAAGATTAAAATCAAACCACTCTCAACAAGTTGACCAACAGAAAGGAGATTGAGAGACAAGTTAGGCACAACATATGTGTTAGGTACAGAAAAAACAGGAGTAGAAACATGACCAAGATGACTAACAGACATATGCGAACCATCAGCAGTATAAATCAAGGGAACAGGAGTTAGAGACTGCTTATGCGTCACTAAAGAGGAATCAAAGGTCATATGATTGCAACAGGAAGAATCAATAAACCAAGGTGAAGAGATACCTATGGAGACTGATAAGGCAGTAGAAGTGCGGGAGAGAACCTGGGTGACAATTGCCTCAAGGTCAGCTGCAGAAAGAGACGACAAAGAAGGTGCAGGAGATGGAGCAGAAACTGAGGAGCTGGTGGAGACAGCAGCAACAGGCCTAGAAGAGGAAGATGTCTTAGCCTTGAGAGCATCCCTAGCATCCTTGGCCTTCTTTTTAGGACAATCAGAAATATGATGACCTTCCTCCTTACAATAGTGGCACTGGCCATGAAAACGTCGCGGCCTAGAAGAAGCAACAGCCGCAGCAGGGGTAGATGAACTAGATGAAGCAGTAGCCAAGATCATATCGGTAGAATGAACCCGACGAGTCTGTTGTCGTGTCTCTTCAGAAATGAGCTCCGCAAGAGCAACTTCAAGTGTAGGAAAAGGAGATCGATGCAACAAAGAAGCTCGAGTACTCTCAAATTCATCCCGGATATGCATCATAAAGTAAAGGAACTGACGGCGATCTCGATATGCCGCAAAAAGCCTAATTGATTGCTCATCAGAAAAAACATGGTCAGCATGAGAAAGCTGATCCCAAATGCCACTAACCTGAGCATGAAACTCAGCAATAGACTGTCCAGGTGCCTAATGCATATGAGAAAGCCTAGTTTCCAACTGAAACTCGAGAGCACCATCACTGCCACAGTTGTATCGTGTGGCCAAAAAATCCCAAGCAAGTTTGGCATTATGAAACTTAGGAAGGAGACTCTGAATAGTAGGAACGGAGGTATTAATAAACCAGGAAAGAATCTTACAGTGAGTACTTTCCCATTCATCAAGAGCCTCATCAAACTCTTCAGTGGATTGCATGGCAGTTTTGGTAGGTTTCGGTTTTGTTCCAGTGACAAAACGCCATAATCGTCGACCAATCAAAAAAACTAACATATGTTGAGCCCACGCATTATAGTTGGAGCCATTCAAAACAATCTCTATAGGGCGAGCAACATCGGTGAAAGACGCCATTAAAAAAGAATAATAATAAATGCAAGGACAATGGTGGAAAATTCGAAGCATAGGAAGGAGAGTAAGTACTCAGCAGATTTTTTTTTTTTTTTTTTTTTTTTTTTGTTTAGTAATGGGCTGCTATTGGAGAGTAGGAAAAAAAAATAGTAGCACTGTAAAGAGAGAAGGGGTGCTTCTCTGGTGACTCGCAGTGGAGCACAGAGCCGATGAGACGACGCCGAGAAGCAAGGCCGCCGGAGAATCAAGAAGGACCACAACCAAGACGGCGGAGAACGAAAGACCACGACCACCACGAATGCAGAGACGACGAACGGAGATGATGCCGGAGAAACAGAGATGATGCTGGAGAAACAGAGACAACGCCGGAGAAGGAGACGACGAACCAAGATGCCACACGACCACGACGACGAACCAAGATGCCACGAACAGAACACGACCACGATGAGTGCAGAGACGACGCTGGAGAAGGAGATGCGAGACGGTGAGAACGGAGACAACGCAGGGAGAACACGCGAGACGGTGAGAAAGGAGAAGACGCCGGAAGAACATCGAGAGGAAGCCACGAACAGACCATGACGGTCTATTGCTGTAGGAGAGATGGTGGTTCGGGTGCTGGCTGTCACGGCTGGCCGAGGAGCGCGGGTGGCTAGAGACAGTGGTGGACTGCACGAGAGGCTGCTGGTGCTGGCCTCACGGAACGGCGGCGGCGAAAAAATAAAGAACCCTAGTAGGCTCTGATACCATGTTAGAAGAGAAACACTCGATTATCTTATTAACACTATACAAGACTTTATACAAGAGTACAAGGGTAACTTAGGAAATATACAAGGATACAAGGGTAACTTAGGAAGTTATACTAACATTTTGAATATATATATATATATATATATGTGTGTGTGTGTGTGTGTGTGTGTGTGTACAGATTTACATGATATTATCAATTAAAGTTAATTATTTGAAGAACATATTCATGTTATACTAAAACTCATGTTTCATGTTACACTAGAACTCATGTTGTCACACACTGATGATAATATATTCCATCTTACTAAGAAGTATCTCATCCCATCATTATCTAATACTTTTCAGATGCTTTGAGAAGCAAGTAATCAGAGTAGCGCAATAGAAGTGTGGGTGGGATAAAAAGTTTTATTTAAAATAGATCTTTATTTGTGTATTATTATAATTTTGTGGATGAAATTATTATTATTTTTTAAAAGTAACATAAAATATTTGCTAAAAAACGAAATTCAATTAAAACTAAATAAAATTATATTTAGAATTTTTATTTTAGATAGGTTAAGATTTGAACTTTGAAAAAATAAATATAGTCACCTCATAAAAAATACAAAGAAAAAATAATTAATAATATAGTAAATGTTAAATAAGAAATATTTATTTTTAAAAAATTAAAATATGTAAACCACTTCAACATATTTTGAAATCATCATAAAAGAAGAAATTATTAAATATGCCGGGTGTATATTTCAGATCTAACATAATTTCACCATGTGCAGTATTTTAATTAAATTAAGTCATTTTTTATGCACATGGTTAACTAATGTTAATCCAATCTATACACAGGGTGTAGTTAATATTTCTTGAAGTATCTATCATTAAAATGCGTAATAAATTGACTTGCAATAATAAATATTAGAAATAAAACCATAAATTTAGAAACACCAAGTAGAAAACAAAGATCAAATTATTTGAAACATCTCATAGTAGAGTACTAAATAAACAAATAGCAACTATTTCAGTTAAGAATAAAATAAAATAATAGAAAAAATGGTAAGAAATTTTGTCTTCAAATAAAATATACTGTAGGTAAACTCATTTAACATCTTTTAAAATTATTATAATATCATTAACATAGACAATAACAAAAAAAAAATATTATAAATAAAATCATGGGTCTCCAAGTATACCCAAATAACAAAAAATAAATAAATTTATTTAAAATTAGAAGAACCTTACTAATTAATAACTTATTAAACGAACTATAGAATTTTTCGTCAATGATGTACAATTTATATAAATATTTTAACGACTAATATACATAGGATTAGTGCACTAAAATTATTGAATTTTGTTCAGAGGTTTTCAAGTATCATTTTAGTTCGTAAATTAAACATAATTTTAATATTTTGTAATCAAAAAATTGCTTTCGGGGATTGGCTCAAGTGACGTGAGCATGTTATAAAGTATTCTGATAATAGGAGGTTTCGGATTCAATTCTAACCAAAGCTAATTCTTAATTTATCAAAAGGGGTTGTGGACACGTCTTTATTTGTCCTTCTCCGCTTTGGTGTAGCTTAGTGAGCTCTAATTTGGTTAAATAAAGTCCCAACATCAAAATTCTTAATAAGCTTTTAAAATTTTATTTTTTTGTTAAAATTTAATTAATGTCATATTAGTTTTTTCATCTCTACTATAAATTAAATAAACCCAAAATGGTTCTCAATAATACTTATTTTTCAATCATTTTTGTATTAAAAAAACAATTAACATATTACATATGTGTTTCAAAATTTTCATTTTTATTCAAAGTTAAAATATCCAGCCACATCAGATTCAAATTTAACATATTACATATGGCTTTCAAAATTTTTCGTTCTAACAACTAAAATCTTACTCTCAAAATATTGGATCACATCCCATTCAAATGCACAAATCCCACATGTTATGCTCGATTTCATATATTCAAACTCAAAAAATTTTATACAGGATCACATATATGGACATGCATTTAGGGTTTGCTCGCGCGCACACTATCATATAGCGAATAAAAATTAATTTAATTTTAAATTTACACAATTGATTATGAAGACCTAGGGCTACTATTTGGTATATTAGGTATGTATTTAATTAGTTTAACTAGTTTGGCATTGGTAAATTTAGAACAAAAGAAAATGAAGGGAGTCCAATACTCCAATCCAATTAGGTCTCACAATATTCTGATATCAAGCCAGGCTGCTGTAAGCCCAAGCCCAAGCGAAGCCCACCAGTGATTGAAACTTTCAGATTACACACCCCTGGCTTCCTTCTTTTATTTGAAAGCCCATAATCTCAACACAAAGTATCCCATCCCAAGTTAAAGGTTTGGGTGTTCCTTCTTTCTTTTGTGTGTTTTTTATAAGAGACTTGCAAACATACCATCGTCCGAAAGTATTGTACATATTTTTTAAGAACATGATGGAAATTCTATGTGTCATTCGATTATGATCGAGCGATGAGTTTGAATCTATGCCGAAGTGGTTTCAAGGATTGAAAAAAAAAAAAACTAAGAAAATTAAGCATCTAGGCTCGTGATTATTGTATAACTTCTCTTTTATAACTCGTTTTACTAGTTTTTGCGCCTATTTTTTGACATCTTAAAAATCGGTGACTCACATAAAAAATGAAAAAAATATTAAAGATTCATCAATTTATGAACAAATTAAATTAAGTTCAATTTCTTCTAATGTGCGCAAGTTAAATTAATTATTCGTATCCAAAAGGAAGCTATGTAAATGTAAATATATTGATTAAATTTTTTAAAAAAAAAAATTCATTATGTGTTAAGATAATATAGATCGCCACTAACTGAGTTTAGATTTTGTTTTCTAAACTTAGTTTTTCTTAATTATAAACATAATTTCTCTTCCAATACATAAATTTGAGTTTCCATTCACAACTTCTCTAAGCAAATAAAGAAAGCAAACTTTTTTCAAGCATGAAAAAAAAATAATAGAATCCTAAAAAAGGTCGTGGACAATACTTAAAAGACTTTTCATTCAGAATAGCTCATATGTTTGGATGAATATATAAGTCATCACTAAAAGTTGAAAATATGAAAACACAATTTGTTCTGTTGAGCTTAGAATTGTGTTTTGTTGAAATGAAGAAACGACATTTTTAAAATAAGAAATAACTGTCTAGATTTTAATGCAATATATATTGTCATTTAGAGTTCAAACGATCTTCCTCACATATATGTATTATTATTTTTCAAATCAAAATTTCTTAGGACATGTTTGGAACTTGAAAATATGAGAAATGAAAAGGAAAATATATAGAATTCATTTTTTCATATCTGGTTATTGAGAAAAGTGAGAAGGAAAATAAAATATACGATAAATCAGTATATAAATAAAATTTTGATTTTAAACAGGAGTAATATTTGTTTTTCTTAAATTAATCATATTAGAATAAATTTTTATTTTTAATGTTATTGATGTGGAGAGAAAAATATAATGAAAATTATTTTTTTTATTTTCCTTTCTTTTCTTTTCCTCAAACAAACTCCTTGATCCGAACGGGAATTATAGTCTATTTTGATTAAGAATTTTTTATTAAGAAAGAAAAGGAAATATGGAAAATGATAAAATAAAATAAAAACACTCATTTTCATTGTATTTTATTTTTATATCAAATTTAAAAGTAAAAAAAAGTTATTGTAATTTGATTAAAAATAAAGAAAAATTAATTATTAATAATATGTAAAATCAAATTCTTGTTCATTTATTTATTATATATTTTATTTTCTTTCTTACTTTTCTTAGTAACTAAACATGAAATACTCTCAACCTTTCTTTAATCGACAACCCTTGTCTCCATTAAAGATTAAATTATTTTTTCTAAGCACAAATTCTCAAAGGGTAGAGCAAAACAACTTTTTGCAAAAACATCAATCGTGGCCATTTTGAAAAAAAAAAAAGGCTAAAAGATTTTTTTTTAATAATTTCATATTGCAATAAAAAATTTTAATCATCATTAAAAGCTCAAATTTTTTTTCTAAACATAATATTTATGAAAATATAACACTACAATTTTTTTTTCCAAATTATGAAAAGTCGAGATCCTTTAGAAAATGTCATGAATAATATTGAAATGATTTTTCGTTCAAATTAATTAAGCATATTTTATTAAGTGAGAATAGAATCAATTAGAAAAACTTAAAACTTTAAATTTGCATATAGAAAACACAATTTCTTATAACGTACATTGAAATTATTTTTTAAACTTAATTTCTCTACGGATAAAAACATTTTTTTTCTTGAAAAGAAAAACAAATATAGTTATTCAAAGATTATAAGTAAATGTTAATAGTTTTTTAATGAAAATAAAAGTTTCTCTTTTTGCCACAAAATTTATTGCCGGCAAAATTAAAATTGTGTAAACATAATTTTTCCTACAACAAAATAAAGCAATTTTGTTTGAGTCGATAAAAAGTTTAGGCTTATTTAGAACATTGCAAATAAAGATTCAAAATTTTTTTTGTCCAAAATAAATTCATACAAGAACATATATAAACAAAATATTATGTTTTATAATATAATTCCTTGAAGAATATAATGAAATAATTTTTTTTCATATAATAAAGAGGTCAAAGCCTTTCCAACAAGGAAGTCATATAAAAAATAATATCATAGTTTATAACCAAAACATCATTAAAAAAAAAAACTACAAGGAAAAATTGATGAATTTTTTCTCTAATATAAGATTACATCACTTGTAAACTTTATATATATATATATATATATATATATATGGGTGTGCAAACGGTCGGTTTGGTCAAATTTGGTTAATTAAGTAAAATTTTCAGTTAACACTAATCTCTAACCGAACCAACCGAATTAGTTGTTGTAACTGAACCGTACCCGATCAAATCAACTTTTTGGATAATTCAGTTAACCGAATTTGTCCGAATAAATTTAATTTTAATTATGAAAATAAAATATGATTGCAAATTTTGTTTCTAGTTTACCAATTTCAGCTTAATTAATAAAAGGATTTATTGATAAAGGGATATTTTAAGATTTAACATTTAAGATTTAACATATGTCATATATTAATATTACTAATTTATATTTAATTATTAATTAATTAGTAATTCGGGTAATTCAATTAACCGAATTAAAGATTTCTCATACTCAACCGAAAATTGAATACTTGAAATTATCCAAATCTCAAATCGAACCAAACCAAACCTATATATTAACCGAATCGAACCAACCGAACCCAGCCTGTTAATTCTATTAAACCTGAATTATGCTCACCCCTATATATATCTGTGTGTGCGTGTGTAAATTGTGATGCCCTGATTTTCCATGCCAATTTTTTTTCTAATAATAAAAATTAATTGCTAAACATTGGCCACGTTAGAACTCTGATACCATTTCCATATAACCCAACTCATAATAGGTACCGGGTAAACAATTATCTCATAAATACAAGCCTAACAACGAAAGTCAATATACACATACTATCCAGAATACAATTATCCAGAGTACTAAAACATTCATATATACATACGTGTCTAACACATTTCCCAAAAACACAACATCCTAAGGGAAATACACATCCCTAGTTCAAAGCACTCACCCTGTATATCATGGTACTAGCTCCCTACTATCTAAGAACTCTATCACCAGTTCGGTCACGATTTCCTAAAATATTTAGATATTTGGGTGAGATTCATTTCAGTAAGAATGAATAAATTATTTACAGTATGTGGTAATATGAGTTCAGTTATAACACATTTTACTTTTCAAATCATCAATTCATCTGAGAAAAATACACTAATATATATGCTCATAATCATATAGATATAAAACACAAGCTTCCATAAGCTTTTAATTCCATTTTCAAAATCATTCACACGCAACCCAAGTTTATTAGCGAAGTTCCCGAGAATAGGGAAGATTACCCATCCATACAAGTAACTTCCCTCTACCCTAATACGTTATGCAATTAGGTATGACTATATCTGATACCTATCAGGGCACTCACCTTAGTCAGTAAGCCCTCAGGCAGAGAGTTTTACTTCACTTAATTAATTAGGTTATTAAACTCACACTCTTTCATTTCACTTTTCATCTTTCTTTCTTTTTTCTTTTTTTCTATTCCATTTTCATTTCACTATCCAACACATGAGTATCCTTGGTATTTAATACCAACATCGCGTCTGTAACTCATGGCTACCCTGAGGATCTCTTTTCCACGTCATGCTTCCCCCCATGATCAGGGTTGTGCGGCTCAAAGGCTGGATCTAACCGCGGTTGGCTTACCCAGTTAGATCAAAATGGAAATTCATCCATGCATCTGCAATACAACTGGCCAGTCTATAGCCCTGATCTGGACTTAGGGGGCACAACAACTCTACTAAACGGTTCAGTTGAATGCCCACACCACACTCTCCATGAGACCATATGGTTGCACTAACACCTCTAGCAAGGGTACCGTACTCAATATCACAACCCATCATTAGGATTTCCATAATCATCCGTCTGGGTTATCATTACCACATAACCGCAATCATTATACAGTATTGACATTTCATCAATCATATTTCAATGATTCCATTACAACTTTCGCACTTTGCAATGTTCACATTTCAATTTCCACATTTCAATATTTATATTGCATAATTTACATTGCAATATTCTCATCTTTAATATTCACATTTCAAAATTTATTTCATAATAATACATATATATCTCATTTCACATTATTCAACATTTCCCAGTAAAACATTTCTATAATGCATATTTCATCATTTTTTAGAAAATACTCTTCAAAATATATATATATATATATATATATATATATATATATATATCATCGTTTCAATGTTTCTCAATAAAACATATCTTCATTTCATTCACATACTAGCATATATCATAATTCACGTGTTTCAATATTCCTCAAAATACTCATATCAGTAATTCACACATTCTCATTTTCATAGAAATCTTTTATATTCACATATAAATTTCACATTTCATCATTTTCCATTAACATATCAGTAATTCTCATTTCATTATTTTCTCAGAAATTACCCATCACTATATTTCACATTTTCAATATACGTCATATGTCACACAACTTTTGTCTAATACTCACAATATACTAATTTTTCAAGTTACTCATCATATTATATTTTCACAAAATAATTCATTCAGTATTCCAAAATAACTGCTATAATTTATTCCCCTTACCTGGTTTCTAGAAACTATGCCAGCAAGTGTTGACTTTGGTGTATTTGAGTTCAGTCAACTAAACATGTCAACCTTGTGTATTTCGGTCTTTTTCTTCTTATAAAGTTACCCCTATTCACATGATAATCAACACTAAGATTATGTGGGCCTTTTCATGCAATGTTGTGAGTCCTATGAACAGACTAAGGCCTTTGAGCTTATAGTTCAAAAAATTCGACGTCGGTCGACCGTGCCCTAAGGTCATTTGGTTCCGTATGGTCAATCTACGGTCATATTGAGCATAAATACATGCAAATATTACAAACCATAAATTATTACAGACCAAATAATGAAACAAAAATTACATATACAATTAAAACAAAATATCTTCTTCTTTTGTTCTTCTGTCTTCAGTGGAAAACGTTAGTTGATGTGAGCTTTAAGATCTTCTGGCTTCCACTATCATTTCCCTTATGTGTGCGCTAGCATATCAAGTCTGCTCAAACTCTAGATACACACATAAGAAACTTACGGTTTGTCATTATCAAAACCAAAGATCGGACTTAAAAAGTCAATAGCAGGGACCCCAAAATTATACCTACGGTGCTCACCCGAATCTTTTATTCCAAAAACCCTACTTACTTAGTTAAACCTCGGAATGCCCAATATTTTAACATTTCCAAATTTACATTAATTAAATAACAATTAATTTCTAAATAACCCCCTTATCCTAATTTTGGGGTTATGCCTATGATAATCCCACGAGAAATCCGCTCCGCCAGACTTGTAGAGAATCATCCCTAAATTCTCATGGTGGTGTTTGATCGTCTATTTGACTTAAGATTTAAGAAAATTTGAGGTAAGAGTGAGAATTTATCTTACCCCAGGAGATATGTCTACGTCGCTCCTATGACAAATTCGCTCTGGTAGAAATATCGGTGGCGGAGAATGGAGCCTAGTGGTATTTTTCGATTTTCGATCGGCTGAATATTTGCCGAGAAATTGAGGAGAGAGAGACGAGAGTGGCGAGGAGAGAGGGCGAGCGTCAGGGGGGGAAGTGTCTCTGCTTCTGAAATGCTAAAATCCTGAAGCTTCAAAGAAGCTTCCACTAATAGTATAGCATATATATTTAAATAATATAATAATAATAATAACTTTAAACCTATATGTAAATATAAAATAGTAATAATCTTTAACATATATATATATATATATATATTATATTATTTAATTCATAAGTCTTATTTTTTCATTAATTAATTTATTATTCAATTTAATTTTAAATTTTAAATTATTTATTTATTTATTTATTATTTTTTACATTCCCAAGCATATCATTTTTTGGGACGTTACATTCTCCCCCTCCTTATAAAAATTTCGTCCTCGAAATTTGTTGAATACAATCCCCAAGTAAAATCTATAGCTAATATAATAAGTTTGAGTTAATCTTGTAAACCACCCTATTTGAATTGGTAACTAACATAAATCGATGGATTATACATCTTGTCCTAATACATCTTGCTTCAGCACCAATACTCAACAACTTCAATTTTTACCTCGAGTTTTCTAAAGATCTAACACCGTTATAACCTTAGAAAAATCAATAGGTAATCATCCTTTGATTATGACACGACCTAGAAAATTTTGTACTAGTTATCCAGAACCCACATTTCCTGTTTAGCATATAACTAATGCTCTCATAATATTTGTAAAATTAATCATATATATTGTTCATGCTCTTTTTTAGTCTTTCAATACCCCAAAAATCATCCATAAAATTTTATAATAAATCGATCCAAGTATGGTTGAATAACTTGATTCATTGTATCCATGAAAATGTAAGGTTCATTGGTAACTTCAATTGGTAACACCAGAAACTTATAGCAATCTTACGGTGTACTCAATTCTATCTTTGGGGTATGTAATTCCCAAATCTTAATTAGTGGTAACTTAATTGCAAATCATTCTTCAAAAATTTTAGGATTTTACCAATTAATCAAATAATCCACCAATCTCTGGAAGTCGATACCAATTCTTAATGTAACATGATTCAACTTTCAATAACTAATGCATAACCTCAAAGTCCCATTATGTCTCTTAGTGAATATCATAGGTGCAACCTATGATGATATACTAGGTCGAGCAAATTTCTTGTCGAGAAAATCTTCTAGTTGTATCCTAAGTTGCTTTAGTCCAGTTAATGTCATTCTATATGCAATAGTTGACATAGGCTCCATTCTTAGCACCAAATCAGTATTAAATTCAATCTCCCGATGGAGGTAGTCCCAATAATTCATCTAGGAAGAATATCTAAAAATTCATCACCTATGAATAAAGGAGTTTAGGATTCGTTAACTTGTATATTTCTTTCATTGCTACAACAAACCCCAAACATGTACCCAAATTTTGTCCTTTCACAAGCACTCAAGATATCAAATATGAGAGCTTGTTAGTTAGAAAGAAAACTTTCACTCCATTTGGATCTCTGAGTACTATTTTCTTTTAAAAACAAACAATTAGGTGTATGATCAATAAATAACCACCAATGGTTAGTCTCATCTTTAAACATAGAATTTGCAATAATGACTCATACTCATCAAGGACCACTCCTACTGGGACATCTCAGCCCAGGATGTGTAATCATTTGCCCGCTAGCTCAATTGTCTAAAAGGCACTTCAAAACTCTCAGCATAACTTTGAAATTCGTTTGAGTAAAAATTATATGAACTCCTAAACATTCCCTAGAATTCTAATCACCCAATTTCTTTTCAATGTCAAACTAATGCATAGGCTTACATTTTTAAATCAAGATAAAGTATCATTTTCCTACCAAATTGATTCTTAGATTTATTTTTTTCTTACTTTAAAAAGTTTTTAAGACTCAACTTCTAAGCTATGGTGGCACACGTTGAATATCATAACATAGTTGGAAAATATCCTCAATGAAAAACATGGATTGCAATTATGGCGAGTCTAAGTCCTGGTATACTAACTAAAGCCAACCCTGATCTTGCTCCAGTGGCTGGACAAATATGCAATACACGCGTGTCTTGATTTTTTTGGTATAAGATACAATACAAACAAGGTTGTTTAGTCAGTCATGATAAGTGATTGGACATTGTCTGGCGACATAAATCTTGTGTGAAATGGACCAAGAAGGGAAGGGTGATATTCATTTGTACTAGAGAGTTACTAATGGTAGAAGGATTAGATTCTGAAGATGGCTTCAAAAGCCATAATCAACTACAAATAACCACATAAGATTTCACATGAAATTGTATACAAGTTAGATCCCAACTGAGTCAATGCCTAAGCAATTAAATTGGTGTCCCATTGCCAAGTAGTCGTCACACGGATAGAGCAAAAAAGTGAAATTCCAAGTCCTAACATACATGTTTTTCCTTCTGAATAGAAGATTGTTAAATATCTGAGTATCATTATGATTTTTCTTCTAGATAAGTTGATAAAGATGATTCTGTTAGGTGCTTTTTGATTCACAGGATCCTTTAGAAGACTTGGCAATGTGATGTCCATGACATCTTGTTCCCATGGTTGGTTTCAGGTTATGGTGATGACCCTCCTTTCCCTTAACTCTTTAATTTCCGCACATGTATGATTAATTATATATTGTGTTGATTGCCTTTTATACATGCGTTAATTTGTTCGAAAATACTGAGATTGAAATATCTACCTTTTACATTTGCTCAGTTTAATATTGTTGGGTAATTAGCATTCGTTTAGACAGAGTTTAGGTTGTGAAAATACTGAACTGTGGTTTGGACCAAATTTAGGAGAAATTTTTAATACCCAATTCATCCCCCTCTTAGGAATACACCAATTCCACACACACATACAGATATATATATATATATATATATATATATATATCACTTAATATATTATAATTAAACTATCAAAAAAATTAGTTTTTGTTAAATAATTTTAACTTTATGTTAAAAATTATAACTTCTTATTATGCTTAAGAAAAAAAATAGTAAGTATATTAAACCAATAAAAAAATAAGGAACCGAACAGATATCTTTTTCTTAATTCAAACTGTTGTCGATCTGACTTATTTTCCGTACTTATATATAATATTTATAATCATATTGTCAATAGATTTGAATTTTAGGAAGTTTTTTTAATAATTTTAAAAAATAGAGGGAATAGAGTGTCATATGAAAAACTTTGAGAGTGTTGTTGTATTTTATCCTTTAATATTTTGTCATTTTTTATATATTTCTATAAATTTTAAAACATAAAGAAGCTTGAAGCACGTGTGTCCATGGCTAATTTATAAATAATTCAGTAGAATAGTTTATATTTTTAATTTAAAAAAAAATCATTATCTTTTCTCTCTTATTATGTCTGAGAAATAGTAAATTTAAAGATTGCCACACACGCCTGCCACTATTGGTATTTATTATTGACATGATGTGGAAAATCCAAACAAGACCCCTGCTATACTCTTTGATTTATAGCTTTCTCTTGCTGGCTGCTGCTGTCCATTTCCTTTTATTTAGTATTGCTTTTTCTCTCCAAAATAAATTCATACAAGAACATATATAAACAAAAGATTATGTTTAATAATATAATTTCTTGAAGTATATAATGAAATAATTTTTTCCATATAATAAAGAGGTCAAAACCTTTTCAATAAAGAAGTCATAAATAGTATTAGAAGACTTCTTATTTAAAATAGTATCATAGTTTATGACCAAAACATCATTTTAAAAAAAAAACTACAAGGAAAAATTAATGAATTTTTTTTTCTAATATAGGATTACATCACTTGTAAACTTAATATATATATATATATATATATATATATATATATATATAGGAGTGTGTAAAAGGTCAGTTCGGCCAAATTTTGTTAATTAACCGAAATTTTTAGTTAACACTAATCTTTAACTGAATCGACCGAATTAGTTGTTGTAACTGAACCGTACTTGACCGAATCAACTTTTCGGGTAATTCAGTTAACCAAATTTGACCGAATAAATTTAAAATTAATTATAAAAAGAAAATATGATTGCAAATTTTGTTTCTATACCAATTCCAACTTAATTAATAAAAGAGTTTATTGATCAAAGAGACATTTTAAGATTAAACATTTAAGATTTAACATATATCATATATTACTAATTTATATTTAATTATTAATTAATTAGTAATTCGAATAATTCGGTTAACTGAATTAAAGATTCCTCATGCCCAAATCGAAAATCATATTCAAATCTCAAATCGAACCAAATACTTGAAATTATCCAAATCTCAAATCGAATGAAACCAAAAATATATATTAATCGAACCGAACCGAACGAATACTTGAAATTATCCAAATCTCAAATCAAACCAAATCTAAATATTAACTGAACTGAACCGACTAAACTCGGTCGATTAATTTAATTCTCGAATTATGCTCACCCCTATATAAGTGAATTATTATTTCAATGAATTAGTCGAATATTTAAAAGACCTTGAATACCATCATTTCTACACACACAACACACACACCCACATACATATATATATATATATATATAATTAGTCGAATATTTAAAAGACCTTGAATACCATCATTTCTACACACACAACACACACACCCACATACATATATATAAGTGAATTATTATTTCAATGAATTAGTCGAATATTTAAAAGACCTTGAATACCATCATTTCTACACACACAACACACACACCCACATACATATATATATATATATATATATATATATATATATATATATATATATGTATGTGGGTGTGTGTGTTGTGTGTGTAGAAATGATGGTATTCAAGGTCTTTTAAATATTCGACTAATTATATATATATATATATATATATATATATGTAATTAGTCGAATATTTAAAAGACCTTGAATACCATCATTTCTACACACACAACACACACACCCACATACATATATATATATATATATATATATATATATATATATATGTATGTGGTGTGTGTGTTGTGTGTGTAGAAATGATGGTATTCAAGGTCTTTTAAATATTCGACTAATTATATATATATATATATATATATATATATATGTATGTGGGTGTGTGTGTTGTGTGTGTAGAAATGATGGTATTCAAGGTCTTTTAAATATTCGACTAATTCATTGAAATAATAATTCACTTAAATCTATAAGCTTAATATATTTATTAATATATATCTTAAAATTATATTTTATAATTATATGTTCTCCTTATATACAAAACCTTAAAGTATAGTTAAAATAACTTTTTGAAGGGTAAAATCATCAAGTCACCCTCAAACCTTGGAGGAAATTTTTTTTACATTTTTACTTCTAGGTCTTTAAATGTCAACATTAAACATTTAAATTAAAATAAATAGGTCTTTTTTCCTGAAAGTGGATATAGGGACACAGATAACATCATTTAACAAAATCTTTGAGGACTAATAATAATTAATATATATCACATAATATATTACAATTAAACGACCAAAAAAATTAATGCAATGACACTATTGGTATTTATTAATGACGTGGGACAAGACCCTTAACTGCCAGTTTCTCTAGGTGCTGGCCGCTGCGGTCTTTAAGTCTTTTCCTGGTTTTAAATTTTAATGTAATTTGTAATTACTGATTCAGATTTTTATTTTTTTTCCCCAAACTGCCCTTTCCCTAGCTTCCTCCGGAAGAATCATCACTGTGGATTTCCTTTTCCTTTTTAATATTATATTCTTTTATTTAGTATTGCTTTTTCTGTATGCACCCAAAAGGTCCACTTGCCTGATGCCCGCACGTGTCCGTACTCACGTGGCGGTCATAGGTTTCACACGATATATTAGAGTTTTTTTTTTTAATAATATTTTATAAGGTGGGAACTTTATTAAAATTATGTTTCTTAAAATAATTATTATTAAAATTAAGATCATCGCTTGTGAATCCAATGAGTCTACTAGTTACATAGAAAGTATTGTCCCCACGGGCATGAAGCGATAGAAAAGCATCAATAAGTAAGAAAAAGTATCAGGATTTCAATTCTTAATAGATACACAATGTGTGTTTTGAGTTTAGGATTGACCAAATGTTTAATTGATGTAAAGAAGTCGTATCTGTATTCAAACTTTACCTTGATCGGTGTCTATAACACAGATGACAATTAAGAAAAATGATTATATTTTTTAAAAAAATATCGTTATATGTTAAGATAATATAGATCGCCACTAACTAAGTGTAAATTTTGTTTTTTAAACTTTTTTTTTTCTTAATTATAAACATAATTTCACCCCTAATATTTAGATTTGAGTTTCCATTCACACTTTCTCTAAGCAAATAAAGAAGCAAATAGAATCCCAAAAAAAGTCATGGGCAATGCTTAAAAGGCTTTTCATTTCGAATAAGTTCGTATGTTTGGATGAATATTTAAGTCATTACTAAGAGTTGAAATTTAGAAAACACAATTTCTTGGGTTGTGCTTGGAATTGTGTTTTGTTGAAGTGAAGAAAGGACCTTTTTAAAATGAGAAATAATTATGTCTAGACTTTCAATGCAATATCTTGCATGAGTTGGAGTTCAAATGGTCATCCTCATGTATATGTATTGTTATTTTTTCAAATCAAATTTTCTAAGGACATGTTTGGAACTTGAAAAATATAAGAAAAAGAAAAGAAAAATATATAGAAATTCACTTTTTTATGTTCGGGAATTGAGAAAAGTTAAAAGAAAAATAAAATATATGATAAATCAATATATGAATAAAATTTTGATCTTATGCAGGAATAACATTTATTTTTCTTAAATTAATCATATTAGAATAATTTTTATTTTTAATACTATGGATGTGGAGAGAAAAATATAATAAAAAAGACAAAAAATATTTGAGGACTAATAATAATTAGTATATATATCACATAATGCATTACATTTATAAATATATATAAATAATTTTAGCTCTATGTTAAAAATTATAATTTCATATTACACTAAAGAAAATTTAAAAAAAAAATAGCAAATATATTAAACCACTAAAAAAATTAAGGAACTTACAAAATAAGAATACATATCTTCTCCGAATGTCTGACTTATTTTTCCTACCCAAATTCAATATTTATAATCATGTTGTCAATAAATTTAAATTTTAAAAAGTTTTTTTGGTAATTTTATTAAAAAAAAATAGAAGGGGTGAAATGTCATATTTTAAAAATTCGGAAAGTGATGTTGGTTTTTATCCTTTAATTTTTTTGTCATTTTTTAATTTTTTTTATAAATTTTAAAAAATAAAGAAGCTTAAAAAATAAATGGCTAATTTATAAATAATTCAGTGAAGTAATTTATATTTTTAATTATTTTTTAGAAAGAAATCGTTATCTTTTCTCTCTTAGTACGTCCAATAAAGATTAGAACTACCACACACGTCAGCCGCAATTGTCATTCATTATTGACATGACGTGGACAACGTGGACAAGACCCCTGCTCTACTCTTGACTTCTAGCTTTCTCTCGCTGCCTGCTCCCCTCTTTACTGGTTTTAAATTTTAATGTAATTGTAATTACTGATTCAGATTTTTCTTTTTTTCCCAAACTGCCCTTCCCTTAGCTTAGCTTCCTCCAGAAGAATCCCCAATATTGTTAATATTAAGATTTTTCTTTACTTTTTATCACATTGTGTATTACAATTGCAGTATAAAAAAAGAATGAAGTGGAGGCAAAGGGAGAGAGAGAGGGAAACACGCGCGGAGCAGGGAGAGAGAGAGAGAGAGGGCGGGGTAGGTTACCTGGAAAGTCTCTTTGCACTGGCATTCATTAAGGGAATCTTATTTTATTAAAATGTTGACTTTTAATAAAGGGCATCCAGCCCCCTTCATCTTTCTCTTTTGCCGAATTGTCTCGATGATTTAAAAAAAAAAAAATTATTTTAATATTACTATATCTTTTTTTTACCTCACCTATGAAAAGAATTTTTCTAATAAGATACCACCATTTGGAGATTTTATTAGACATTTATAAATCATATTGAGATTTTTAATTTTTTATTAATTTTATTTATTTATTTATTTATTTATTTATGTAATTATTTTTAAAAAAATCAATTAAAAGACTATTAAAATTCAATTTATGGATAATTCATAATTAATTAGGTATTATTCGTAAAACGTGTGTGTAGACACCCCAATTCTAATCAGGCATTTCCAAGGAGATCCCGTGTGATAAGAAATACGACTTTATAAACCGGGAGTAAGAGGATCCAATTGAGTCCTGATTTATTTCAAAATTGAGTTCCTTTTACGCTAGTTCAGATTCCCACCTTCGATGCATGTCATTTCCTAGTATGCTGACTCGAATTTCTGCATCTGGTACATGTTACCCTCTTTGACGGTAGTTCGGATTCCTACAACCCTCATGCGGCTTATAGGCCCCACATGGCTTGTGGGCCCCACACATCTTAAGGGGCCCCACGCGGCTTATGGGCCCCACACAGATTGGGCTGTACTTGATGTGTGTGTGTGTGTGTATATATTATTTATTTAATTTGTATAATGCAAACATGTTTTATTCCCTCCATTATCATTCACCCCATGCTTTGTTCCCCTTATAATTGTTCACCCCATACATTGTTCTCCTCATTATCATTCACCTCATGCTATATTCCTCTCATAATTGTTCACCTCATGCATTGTCTCCTTCATTATCATTCACTTCATACTTTGTTTCTCTCATAATTGTTCACCACATACTTTGTTCCTCTCATAATTATTTGTTTCTCATTTTTGCTCCAAGCTAAGTTTATAAATAATCTTCGCATTGTAAGTACAAAAAAAATAATAATAAATTGAAATATATTGAAGTCTTCTATTGTTGAGATTGTGAAGCTTGTCTCTCTCTTTGTGAGTGAGTGGTGAGGTTACGTTCCATTCTCCCAGAAGATTAAGTGGTCGACCAATCCCGTCTCCTACCGATGTCGGGTCATCCCATCTGAAGAAAGCACTCCGTAGTGCCTCATTTCAAAGTTCAAGGACCACCCTTGGAAAGACGTTATGGACTGACCCCTCTAACTCATTGACAGGAGAAGAAGACCAGAGGAGAGAAAGACGAGAGGTAAAATTAATAGGTTCTCCTTCTTGGGTTACATTCTAAAATATGATAGATTGGGTATGAAATTGTGAATACGGGAACTCAAACCCAAAGTTAGATTCTGTAAGAACCCGACCCGTGAGATATGGAATAAATAAATAAATAAGAAAGGGGTAAAACAGTGAGTTTCGTCGACGAACGTACTTCTATTGTTCGGCGACAAAATGCAGAGGCTCGTCAACGAGGAGAAGTCGAGAGGTTTTGGGAAATCCAGAAATCTCAGGCTAGTCAACGAGGCCACAGCTACATCGATGAATTTCCTTCGCTGGCTCGTCGATGAAGACGCCGCCTCGTCGATTCATCGACGAAGTTGGTCAAGTTAAAGGCTTTATAAATATCCATTTCTTTGCTTAGAAGCTAAGTTATCAAGGTTTTTTTTTTTTCTCTCTCTCTCTCTAGAACTTGAAGCCACACTCTCTCTCTCTAGATTTCTTCGTTGTTCGTTGCCAAAATCGAAAAACCAATGTTACTGCGAGGATCAGGGAAGAAATCTCTACATGTTCTGTAGAACGGATCTTCGTTTTAAGGTCTTCGGGTTTTGACCAAAAAAATCGAGGTAAGACTCAGTTTTCATTTTCGTTTCGATAGATCTATAAAGGGTAAGATTGGAAGTAATTATCGTACTGTGGTTTATAGGTTTTGGGAACTCGGTTCGCTATTTAGGAACCGTAGAGTTCGTGTTTGGATTTTCGGGGAAAGGTAAAGGGATTTTGTTTATATCGATTATTTTTGAAATTGGATTCAGTAGAACTATGGTTCACAATCCTGTGTGTGTTTTGGCTACTTATTTGGGGAAATCCTAATAGGTAAAAATTACGGGGTTTTCATGTTACAATTTTGGGAAAAAGGGGGCATCGGGTTGTATCTCTGGTTTCATTGGAAAACCGTGGATATATTGTGTTATGGAGATAGTCGGACCTTGACTTGTTTTAAACTGTATTTTTAAAATCATGATTTTGTGATTATCAAATAAGCATGGAATGAACTGTTATATGAATATGCATGAGTTGTGATTTACTGAAATGAGATATAGGAACGTGGGTTCCAAATTGTTCAAGGTTGTGAATCATCGATAATAATAAAAAATATCACTTTTGAAAAACATTTACGCTAATTCACCACATATCATATCTCATTTAATCAATTTGACCATTATATTAAATTTATTTTTTATTTATTTGATTACATAGAAAAAAAAGCGTTGATATGTATGACTCCTTCTTTTCCTTTCCTTTTCTTTTCTTTTTTCTACCTAAAATCATTAATCTAAATGGATCATTAGAAAATAAAGAATATGGGAAATAACTGGCGATGCATGGTGACTTAATTAATTATTCCCTATGTTTCTCTAATTAATCCCAAAAAAAATAAACAAAGAAAGAGTGTCCGAATCTATATTTGAGAGTGTGAAATACCACCTGCTAGTGGCAAAAGTGTCCGACTCTATTTCCGAGGGCGTGAAATATCACCTCTTACTGGCTGATCACCGAAGGGTGTGGATCAACCAGATATATCAGTACGATGCCATGGGATCCTAGGGCTACGCCATGTGCCGAGGACGCCATGTAATGCAGGCCGACTTCGTGCCGAAGGGTGTGACGACACCGGGTTACTTGATCTTGTGTGTGTTGGGAACTGTTTTTGTGAAAATACTGGAACTGAACTATGTATATTATTATATGTCATGATAACACTCATATGCCACACATCGATATAACCTGTATCTGCCTTACTAAGAGGTGTCTCACCTCGTTTTCAGGTCCTTCAAGTAACCGGAACTAGCGTTTTTGTGTTGGGAGCATGGTGGTCAGTTTATTACGTAGAGTACTAGTGTAAGTACTTGGACTGTAACAGGGTTGTTGTTTTGGGTATTGCTAACACCCTGGGTTATGTTTTATATTATGGAGCTTGAACTCTTTCTATATAGACTCTGGTATGGTACTATGTGTATATGGAATGAACTTTTCCACTGTGTATATGTTGTGTATGTGAATGTGTATAGGGTGTACGGAAACCCCATAGGGTTGGACCCTCATTCATTATAGTATCATTTGTGCTTAGTATGATACAGGGACATATTAAGTTACTACATCACACCCTAGGTCACATTGTCAGGTTCGGGGCATGATAGTTTGGTATCAAAGTTAACCAGGTTGCTAGGTCTTGTAGACTTGGTTAGGTGTAGCTATGTGTACATACCAGAGGATGTAGGAAATGCGTAGAATAGGTCAAAGGTTGTTTTGTTGCTAGACAGGGACTCGTTGGCAGTGTTTTTTGTTTTTCCTAAAATGATGATTTCAGTAAAATCACGGCAAACCATTGATGGTTTCATGTCAATGTGATAGGACAGACCTGGACCCGTGAGATTGGTAGCTAACAAGATTAGATGTCTGTGTTTGCGTAAATTGTACATGACATAGGAATTCTAATCTATTCCTATTCTATTTTCAGAATGGAGTCCAAGGATAACAACTTGGATAGTGGCTCGGAAGAGATTGCGAGCAATGAATCTCCTTTTGTGCCTCAAGGGTTGACGAGGCAGGTTATGCGAGAAATAGGGCGGAGTGTTTGGAGGCATGAACATTCTCCTACTACTGCGGGGTGTACCATCGAGTGGTTCACACGTATACAACCTCCGATGTTTTTAGGAGGACCCGATCTGATGATAGCGGAGGACTGGGTCGAGAAGACCGAAAGGATTCTGGAGGTCTTACATTGCACAGATAAGCAGAGAGTCCTTTACGCTACCTTCCAGCTGTCTAGGGAGCCTAGGTGATGGTGGATTCCGGTGAGTTTGCTGGAGAAGCAGAGAGCCGGTCCTACAGAGATGACATCGAGCTACTTCAAAGAAGTGTTCTTTGAGAGACACTTCTCGGCCTCCACACGCGATTGCTAAAGTGCATGAGTTCTCTGTTCTGACACAGGGAGATATACCGGTGCAAGGGTATACTGCTCGGTATATAAATTTATCCCATTTTGTGTCGTGCTTGGTCTCAAACGAGTACGAGAAGACTCGGAGGTTCGAGAATGGCCTGAGGAAAGACATCCGCAGATTAGTGGGTATACTGCAGATCCATGAGTTTTCAATTTTGGTGGATAAGACCACTGTGATAGAGACCGGCATTCGGGAGGAAGAGGTGGATAAGGAATCGAAGAAGAGGCAAGTGCCATCAGGTTCTAGCTAGGGATCATGGAAGATTTTTGCCAAAATACCGAGAGTCAACGTGCTTAGGGGGATCAGTCGCGCGATCGCTGTATCATGTGCCACATATGGCATGAAGGCGATTGCCAATCATTTGGGGGTAACTGTTATAGTTGTGGCAAACCAGGCCATATGGCTCTTCACTGCCACGCACAAAAGAGAGACACGCATGCATCCAGTGTGAACCGGGGTAGCAATGAGATACCTCAAGGAACCAGCTAGGCAAATACAGCTCCGACGAGGGTATATTCTCTTCCTCCAGTGGATGTTGACCGTGTGGGAAATGTAATGAAAGGTACCTTGTTATTGCTTTCAAATAGAGCTGTTGTTTTATTTAATTTAGGGACAACCCATTCTTTTGTATCTATGAGCTTCGTAAAGCTATGTGGGGTTGAGACCCAAGTTATGAATAAGGAATTATCTGTAACTACACCGTTTGGGAGTGTAACGTCCTGTAAAAGGATGTTAGGAGGCTGCCCAGTGTAAATTCAAGGAAGGTTGTTACCAGTGAATCTTGTGGTGTACGATATGTTTGGTTTTGACGTCATACTGGGGATGGATTGGTTATCCTCTAGTTATGTTGCGATCGACTGCCATGGAAAAATGGTAACGTTCAGACCTCCTGGGGAGCCGAAGTATGAGTTTGTAGGATCGTGTGTGCGTTCGACGCCATAGATTCTATCGGCATTACAGACGAGGAGGTTACTTTTGAACGGATCTGAGGGGTACCTAGCTTGCGTGAAGGAACCACCGCGGGACGAGTTGAAGTTTGAGGATATTCAAGTGGTTAACGAGTTACCAGATGTGTTTCCAAAAGACTTGCCCGATTTACCTCCAGATCATGAGGTGGAGTTTGCGATAGAGTTGCTGCCTAGCAAGGCACCGATCTCTAAAGCTCCACACCGGATGGCTCCAGTGGAACTTCAGGAGTTGAGGGAGCAGTTGCAAGAATTACTAGACAAGGGCTTTATCCGACCTAGTGTTTCGCCCGAGGGAGCTCCGGTTTTGTTTATGAAGAAGAAATACAGATCGATGTGCATGTGCATTGATTACCATGAGATCAACAAGGTGACTGTGAAGAATCGTTACCTGTTGCCTCGTATTGATGATCTCTTTGACCAACTACAGGGGACGCAGGTCTTTTAAAAGATCGACCTACGGTCAGGGTATGATTAGGTGAGGGTTAGATCTGAGGATGTGGCGAAGACTGCTTTCCGAACTAGATAAGACCACTACGAGTTCTTAGTCATGCCTTTTGGGTTGAAAAATACTCTAGCAGCGTTCATGGATATGATGAATAGGGTTTTCCAAGAGTACCTAGACCAGTTTGTGGTGGTGTTTATCGATGACATTCTGGTATACTCAAGGAGTCCGGAAGAGCATGAAAACCATCTGAGGTTGGTGCTACAGATTCTACGGGAGAGTAAGCTGTATACCAAGCTGAAGAAATGTGGGTTATGGTTGAATCAGGTCACATTTTTAGGCCATGTGGTGTCTAAGGTCAGCATCTTAATTGATCCTAGCAAGATTGAAGTTGTGGTCGACTAAGTGAGACCAAAGAGTGTGCAGGAGGTTCGGAGTTTTCTAGGACTGGCAAGTTATTATCGTCGGTTCGTGGAGGGATTCTCTAAGCTGTCTAGGCCTCTGACACGATTGACCAGGAAGGGTGTGAAGTTTGATTGGACTGAAAATTGGGAGCAGTGTTTCGAGGAGTTGAAACAGCGACTGGTTACTGCTCTAGTCTTGACCATTCCTTCTGGGGATGTAGGTTTTGTGATTTATAGTGACGCATCTCTAAAGGGTTTGGGATGTGTGCTTATGCAGCGGGGTAAGGTAATAGCTTATGCTTCTCGACAACTCAAGAAATACGAGAAGAATTACCCTACGCATGATCTGGAATTGGCTATTGTGGTTTATGCACTGAAGATCTTGTGACACTACCTGTATGGTGTTCAGTGTGAGATTTTCACTGACCAAAAAAGCCTCAGGTTCTTTTTCACATAGAAGGAGTTGAACATGAGACAAATACAGTAGCTTGAATTGATCAAATACTACGATTGCACCATTAGTTATCACCCAGGGAAAGCTAACATGGTAGCTGATGCGTTAAGTCAGAAGTCAGAGCATGTGGCAGTATCAGAAGTTGTAGCTCAGCATCACATCAGATGAGATCTGGAAAGTCTTGGCCTAGAGTTGGTGGCCAGTGATCATTAGGCTTTCATTGCTAGCTTGGTGATCGAGCCGACTTTGTTTGAGCGTATTAAAGCCGAATAGGCTAGTGATGTGAAGTTAGTTGAGATTGTGGAGAAAGTGCAGTAGGGGTTGGCTGCGGATTTTAACATCTCTAAGGGAGGTGTGTTGAGGTTTGGAGCTAGGCTGTGTGTTCCAAACGACGACAAGATCAGAAGAATGATTCTGGGGGAAGCACATCGTTCTTTGTACACGTTACATCCAGGTAGCACGAAGATGTATCGATATTTGCGCGAGACCTTTTGGTGGAATGGTATGAAAAGGGAGATTGCTCAGTTCGTGGAGCAGTGTCTGACGTGTCAGTAGGTGAAAGCTGAACATCAGAGGCCAATAGGGCCGTTACAACCCTTAGCTATTCCGGGGTGGAAATGAGAGCATATTTCCATGGACTTTGTTACCAAATTTCGGCCAACGCTTCACGGGTAGAATGCTATTTGGGTAATCATGGACAGGTTGACGAAATTTGCTCACTTCATACCGATGATAATTAGCTACTCTTTGAGTAGGCTAAAAGACCTGTACGTGCATGAGATAGTTAGAATGCACGGGGTACCAGTGTCCATTGTGTTAGATCGGGACCCGAGGTTTACCTCTTAGTTTTGGAAGAGCTTACAAGAAGCACTGGGGACGAAGCTTACTTTCAGTATAGCGTTCCACCCCCAGACTGATGGACAGTCGGAGAGAACAATACAGATCTTGGAGGATATGTTACAAGCTTGCGTGTTAGACTTCGGTGGCGGTTGGATGCAATTTATGCCACTAGTAGAGTCTACCTATAACAATAGATTTCAGGCTAGTATCGATGGCACCATTCGAGGCTCTGTATGGTAGGAGGTGTCGGTCTCCTCTTTATTGGGATGAGGTTGGTGAACGTCAGGTTTTGGGACCTGAACTCGTGCAGATGGCGTCTGAGAAGGTGGGTTTGATCCAGGATAGGATTAAATCGATTTAAAGTCGGCAGAAGAGTTACGTGGATGTTCACCGCCGGATGTTCACAGTTGTTCCGGTAGCCTACAGGATTGCACTACCCCCAGCGCTCTCGAGGATCCACGATGTGTTTCACGTATCCATGTTGAGGAGGTACGTGTTGGATCCGTTGCATGTTATTAGTTACGAGTACTTGAAAATTGGGGATGCTTTAGCGTATGAGGAGGTACCCGTTCAAATTCTGGACCGTAAAGTTCAAAAACTATGTACCAAGGATATACTGCTAGTGAAGGTATTGTGGCGAAATCACGAGATTGATGAAGCTTCATGGGAATTGAAAGCAGAGATACGACGGAAGTATCCACAGTTTTTCTGAGAGGTAGTTTGGATAGTAGAGTTGGTTGAGTATGCGTGAATAATGTTGTTATTGTATTGTGATAGGTGGTTAGTCATTGGGAGTATGTGTTATTTTGAACTCTCGAAATAGTATATGTATATAACTACGGTATTCCTCTGCCATAAGCGAGGATATGTATGTATTGTGATGGGGCTGCGTTGTAAGTGGCCGTCGGCTCTTCTTAGAGTCGAGTATGTGTATGTGGTTGTGTGGATGAGTTCGTAAATGAGAGATTACAAATTTCAAGGATGAAATTTTTGTAAGGAGGGGAGGTTGTAAGAACCAGAACCGTGAGATATGGAATAAATAAATAAGAAAGGGGTAAAACAGTAAATTGAGCAAGCTTCATCGACAAAGCCAAAGATTCGTTGACGAACACCCTTCTATTGTTCAGCAACGAAATGAAGAGGCTCGTCAATGAGGAGAAGCTGAGAGGTTTTGGGAAATCCGGAAATCTCAGACTCGTTGACGAGGCCACTGCTACATCTACGAATTTCCTTCGCTGGCTCGTCGGTGAAGACGCCGCCTCATCGACGAAGTTAGTCAAGTTAAAGGCTCTATAAATATCCATTTATTTTCTTAGAAGCTAAGTTATCAAGGTTTCTCTCTCTCTCTCTCTCTCTCTCTCTCTCTCTAGATTTCTTCGTCGTTCGTTGCTGGAATCGACAAACCAACATTACTGCGAGGATTAAGGAAGAAATCTCTATGTGTTCTGCAAAACGGATCTTCGTTTTGAGGTCTTTGGGTTTTAACCCAAAAAATCAAGGTAAGACTTGGTTTTCATTTCTGTTTCGGTAGATCTGTAAAGGGTAAGATTGTAAGTAATTATCGTACTATGATTTATAGGTTTTGGGAACTCGGTTCGCTGTTTAGGAGCCGTAGAGTTCATGTTTGGATTTTTGGGGAAAGGTAAGAAGATTCTATTTATATCGGTTATTTTTTAAATCAGATTCGGTAGAACTGTGGTTCATGATCCAGTATGTGTTTTGACTACTTATTTGGGAAAATCTAATGGGTAAAAATTACGGGGTTTTCATGTTACAGTTTTGGGAAAAAGGGGGCGTCGGGTTGCATCTCTTGTTTCGTTGGAAAACTGTGAATATATTGTGTTATATATTGTGTTATAAAGATGGCTGGGCCTTAACTTGTTTTAAACTGTATTTTGAAAATTATGATTTTATGATTACCAAATAAGTGTGGAATGAACTGTTATATGAATATGCATGAGTTGTGATTTGCTAAAATGAGATTTAGGAACGTGTGTTCCGAATTGTTCCAGGTTGTGAAAGAGTGTCAGGCTCTATATCCGAGGGTGTGAAATACCACCTGCGAGTAGAAAGAGTGTACGACTCTATATCCGAGGGCGTGAAATATCGCCTCTTACCGGTTGATCACTGAAGGGTGTGGATCCACCAAATGTACCGGTACGATGCCATGGGAGCCTGGGGTTACACCATGTGCCGGGGACACCGTGTAATGCGGGTCAGCTTCGTGTCGAAGGGTGTGACGACACCGGGTTACTAGATTGTGTGTGTTGGGAACTTTTTTTGTGAAAATATTGGAACTGAACTGTGTAAATTGTTATATGTCATGATAACACTCATATGCCACACACCGATATAACTTGTATCTGCCTTACTGATAGGTGTTTCACCCCTATCATACGTACATGTTTTCAGTTCCTTCGAGTAACCGGAACTAGCGTCCTTGTGTTGGGAGGGTGGTGGTCAGTTTACTGCGTAGAGTACTAGTGTGAGTACTTGGACTGTAACAGGGTTGTCGTTTTGGGTATTACTAGCACCCTGGGTTATGTTTTGTATTATAGAGCTTGGACTCTATCTATATAGACTCTGGTATGGTACTGTGTATATATGGAATAAACTTTTCCGCTGCGTATATGTTGTGTATGTGAATGTGTATAAGGTGTACGGGAACCCCACGAGGTCGGACCCTCATTCATTATAGTATCATTTATGTTTAGTATGATACAGGGACAAGTTAAGTTACTACATCACACCCTTGGTCCCATTGCCGGGTTTGGGGCGTGATAGGTTCAACCCTAAACCTTAACTCAGTTTACTCCTTTACGAACTGTTTGACCCACTAGATTGGTTTGAACTGGCTATTTAGTATTTTTTTATTTATTTTTCTATTATGTTATCGATTTGAAAATTCGGACTAATTATAAAAAATCAAAAAAATCAAGAAAAATATTTTGAGAATTGAAAATCGTTTTTGACATTCTATTCTAACCTAAATGAATTCTGAAACCTCCCAAGATAATATTTTCATACTTAGAAAAATCCTACAAATTTCAAAATTTTTGGAGTGTATTTTGTAACGTATCTTCTCGATTTTTTTATCCCGATGATTGCAACAAAAGGGTACGAGCTTTATAAGCTTCGTGAACCCCGGTTCTGAGGGAATATATATATTATGTAAATATTTGTATGATTCATTCATATACATTTGCACTTTGTAAATTCACAAAAGGAGTAACATGAAAGGCTTTTCGAATTTACTTTGGGATAATTTTATAATTAACTAGGTACCATTCGTAAGAATGGGCATGTAGGGGATGCTCGTACCTTTCCCTCGCGTAACCGAACTCCCGATCCCTGCCTTAGTAACGTAGACTAATTCTGCCCTTAATTGAGTTGTAATTAAGTGTTCTAACCACACTAAAAGGTTAGTGGCGACTCCATTACACCATTTTTCTCGAAAATTAATGTAGTAACTCGAAAAAATAAAATAAAATAAAATAATAAATAAATAAATAAATATAATAATAAATATCTTGGAGCATATATTTTTAGATATTTATATATAAATATCTTGAAGGAGATATTTTAAGTTACTTAAGCTCTAAGTTATGTTTTTATTATATAACTCTCTCTCTCTCTCTCTCCTCCCGGTTCGTGGGATCTTCTCGTTTTCAAGTCCCGCTCCAAAAGTTAGGGTTTCATTTTTCGGGAGTTCTGGGTCGTTTTTCAGGAATCAAGTAAAGGGATTATATTATGTCAGTTACTCTTGCAAGTTTTAACCGATTGAAAATACAGGATATGTTTATATGTATATAGTTACGGATTTTCTAGGGTTTTCGAGCCTAGGGTTCGGTTAACCGATGTCATTTTCAAAACCAACTAATTAAATTCGAATATGATATTTTTAGATTAAAGTACTGGGCTTTCTGAACGTTTTCACCAGTTGGAATTTGTGATTTCAAACCGTAGGCGTGTTTTAATACAAACCAAAGGCAGTAGGGTTGATTGTCTCTTTTTTTTCCGGTACTTAACTACGTATCTATATTTTAGTAAAATAACAACTTGGAGATACTCATGCCCCTATTTTCAGCACAGTGTCTATTTTCTCAAACAGTTATTTTATTTATGATTTATTAGGTGAAAAATTGTGTGGCATGAGTACAGTTTTAATTGGCATGAATGAACAGGTTTTGTGTAATACTGAACTGAAATGGCTCGGAGCCAAGATTAGATATGACGGCCAAGGGCGGGGTTATGATTGACGGCCAGGGGCCGATGTTAGTAAACAATATATGATAGATATTCCATAAAATTATGAACAGTTTATGTTTTATACAGTTTTATGAAAATGAATTATGATTTCAGTTTTATGATGTAAATTGACATATATGATTTTAGAGCCCTATGAATATGATGTTATGTTATGAGCATGGTACCGTAGCTATATGTTGGGTGATAGTGCAACCACATGTACTAGATAGATAGTGCAACCACATGTATTAGATAGAGTGTGGGTACTGGATAGTCTATTGGAGTCCTGGGGAGTACTTCCTAATGAAGAATTTCAGGGCCCCATCCGATGTAGAATTTCGGGTGACCCTCCGATGCAGAATTTCAGTTATAGGGTAGGCTTAATCGTACTTACTTCCTAGTTTGACTTAGCTATAGTCAGCCAGCTATATGCTAGGTCCAGCCTACGGGCCGCACAACCTGTCATGGGGGGAAGCATGTCGTAGTAGTATGTGACAGCGTGACGACACTAATTCAGCAGTTCAGGTTGTATCTTCTAGGCATATATGAGCATATTTACTATAGAATGGGCTATATTGAGCCAACAGTATATTACTTAGAAATTATGTATTTTCATACATACAATTCAGTACAGTTTTAAAATGCCAGTTAAATGTATTTAAATGTTATCAGTAATATGTTTACATGAAATCTCATGCTAGCCACACACTGATAATAATATAATTCATCTTACTAAGAAGTATCTCACCCTTTCAGGTCCTTCGAGGGATCAAGTCTAGCGTACCGCCAGGCTAGTGATAGACAGTTGTTAGATATTGTCAAAGCTGGTGAGACATAGATAGCAGTTGTTATGTTTTTTGGGGTGTGTAATATTATAATATGGATTTGGCATGTAGTTGGGAATAGTTAGAAACTCTGGTATGTGTTTGATGTATTAAAATTTTTTTCACTATGTATATATACGATGTTCAGGATGGAATACCCGTTTTACCTTCTTAGGGCGGGTTTTATTTATTAATGGTATTAGAGAAATGTGTATATTATGTTTTAGTAGCACTCCGGGCTCGAGTAGAGGGTCGAGGCGTTAAAGTTGGTATCAGAGCAACCAAGTTGCTAAGTCTTATAGACCTGGTATACGAAGATAGGAATGGGTACAATAGGAATGTTGAGTTTTGCTTCGTAATCCTAGAGGCAAAAATTCCATTGACGGACTTCTATATTTTTCTAGATCAGTCGACGGGTTCAGAAAATCACGGCAATTCATTGACGGTTTTGTTTCCTAGTGGAGGGGCAGAACTTGAGCTAGAATGAGAGTATTAAGTTAGCAGAGTATGTCATCATTAGGGACGTTGATTTATTAAAGTAAGTCTATAGTATTGTAGTAATAGCAAATATGTAGGATATCAAGATTTTAAAAATTTTTCTCGGTTGTCTCTTCAGGATGGAGTTCAGGGAATATACTGCTAATGCCGGAGGGAGTAGCAATGAGGGGGTTGGCCATGAGGCTGGCAGTAACTCTACGGTGGTATTGCGGGACTTCGCCTAGCAATTTATGGCATAGGTTATGCAGAGTTCTAGGGGGCAAAACCGTCCCACCATTGAGCTGGGAGGTTTTGTTGATCAGTTCACCCGCCTGAAGCTTCCTACCTTCGCGAGGAGTACTGACCTGATTCGTTTGGAGAACTGTATTCGGGAAATTGAGAAGATCTTGGTTGTTCTACTGTGCACGGATGAGCAGAAGGTGCTCTATGCGACGTTCAAGTTAACCAGAGAGGCCGAGAGATGGTGGGAAGCGGTAAAGTTGCTAGAGGAGCAGAGGCTAGTACCGGTGGCCATGACTTGGAGCCGTTTCAGAGAAGTGTTCTTTGATTGGTATTTTCTAGCCTCTGTTAAGAAAGTGAAGGCAGAGGAGTTCCTGAACCTGACTCAGGGACAGTTGATAGTTCAGAAATACGCTGCCCGATTTGTGGAGCTGTCACGGTTTGCTCCCTACATGGTACCAAACGAGTCTACGAAGGCTTGGAATTTCGAGAGGAGTTTGAAGCAAGATATTAAATGTAGGTGGCGGTGCTTCAGATACAGGAGTTTTCTACACTGGTAGATAAAGCTACCATGGAAAAGGCGAGCTTTCAAGAGGATATAGAGGCTCAGAGCTCGAAGCAGAGGTCAATGCCTTCTAGATTTCATACAGGTGCGAGGTAGGGTCCTTGGAAGAGGTATGGTGGTGGTGGAGGCCAACGAAGAGCTACGGGTGGTAGTGCATCTCAGGGTACCGCATTGTATCCTGGTTGTCCTACTTGTGGCAAGCAGCATCTAGGGAAGTGCATGGCTGGATCAAGTGTTTGCTACCAGTGTGGTCAACCTGGGCATTTGGCGTGAGATTGCCGCCCGCCGAGGAACAACGCATCCCTTGAGCAGCCATATCGAGGAGGTAATCAGGCACCACGAGGCAGATATCAAAGGGGTACGACCCAGGCGAGGGTGTATTCCTTAACTCCTGACGATGCTAAGAATACAGGAGATGTAGTGATAGGTAACATTTACATACTTTCAAATAAAGTTGTTGTATTATTTGATTCAGGAGCGACACATTCATTCATTTCCCGGGGGTTTGTCAAATTATGTGGGGCAGAGGCACAGTTATTAGGTGCCGAGTTAGCAGTGGCTACACTGTCAGTGTCGGTAGTCGTATGTAGTAGGGTGATTAGAGATTTTTCATAGAAGATTTAGAGGAGAGTGCTACCGATCAGTTTAATTGTTTTTTATATGCACGACTTCTATATCATTTTGGGAATGTACTGGCTAGCGGCCAGTTATGCAAGTATCGATTGTCATAGAAAGGAGGTAGAATTCAGACCTCCCCGGGAGCAAAAATTCAAGTTTGTAGGATCGTGTGTGCACTCTGCACCACGGATCCTTTCAGCCATTCAGGTGAGGAGGTTACTTCTGGAGGGATTCCAAGGGTATCTTCCATTTGTAAAGGAAGTGCCGAGGGAAGAGCTTAAATTGGAGGATATTCCTGTAGTAAGGGAGTTCTTAGATGTGTTCCTAGAGGACTTACCGGGATTGCCTCCTGATCATGAGGTGGACTTAACTATTAAGTTGACTCCAAGGATGGCATCAATTTTGAAAGCTCCATACCAAATGGCCCCAGCAGAATTGAAGGAGTTAGAGGAGCAGTTTTTGGAGTTACTTGACAAGGGTTTCATCCAGTTGAGTGTATCACCCTGGGGAGCACCGGTGCTATTCGTGAAGAAGAAGGATGGGTTTGATAAGGATGTGCATTGACTATAGGGAGATTAATAAAGTAACAGTGAAGAATAAATACCCATTACCCCAAATTGATAATTTGTTTGACCAATTACAGGGCACACAAGTCTTCTCTAAGATCGATCTGCGATCTGAGTATCATCAGCTAAAGGTGAAATCAAAAGATGTATCGAAGACTAAATTCTGTACTAGGTATGGCCATTATGAATTTCTAGTTATGCCTTTCGGATTGACCAATGCTCCTGCAGCATTTATGGACTTGATGAATAGGGTGTTCCACGAGTATCTAGATCAATTCGTGGTGGTATTCATTGATGACGTCCTAGTTTATTCGAGGATTCCTGAGGAGCATGCAACTTATTTGAGGTTAGTAATTTAGGTACTTAAGGAAGAAGAAGCTATTTGCGAAGTTTAATAATTGTGAATTCTGGTTAGAGAAGGTGGAATTTTTGGGGACCCGAGTAAGATAGAAACGGTAGTTGATTGGGTGAAACCGAAGAACATGCATGAAATTAGAACTTTCTTGAGTCTGGCAGGATATAATCGCCGGTTCATAGTGGGTTTTCTAAACTGTCAGGTCCGATGACACAGCTCATGAGGAAGAATATGAACTTTGAGTGGACCGACAAGTGCGGGCAGAGTTTTTAAGAACTGAAGCAGTGGTTGGTTACAGCTCCCGTATTGACCGTTCCATCAAGAGATGGTGGATTTGTGATTTATAGTGATGCCTCTAAAAAGGGTCTCGGGTGTGTCTTAATGCAGCAAGGAAAAGTTATCGCTTATGCTTCTCGTCAATTCAAGGAGTACGAGAAGAACTACCTGACACACGACATGGAATTGGCAGCGGTAGTGTATGCACTAAAGATCTGGAGACACTACCTGTACAGTGAAAGGTGCGAGATTTTTACGGATGATAAAATTCTTAAGTACATTTTCACCCAGAAGAAGTTGAATATGAGGCAGCGGAGATGACTTGAGCTGATAAAGGACTATAATTGTACCATTAGTTACCACCCGAAAAAGCTAATGTGGTAGCTGATGCTTTGAGTCCAAAGTCAGTAGATGCGTCAATCTCGGCAATGGCAGTTTAGCATCAGATTTGTATGGACCTAGAAAGGTTGGGTGTGGAGATGGTGGAAGGAAATCACCAAGCATTCATTGCTAGCCTGGTAGTGTAATTGATCTTATGTGAAAGGATTAGGATAGCATAGACAAAAGATACAGACTTGGAAGAAGTTATAGAGGGAGTGCAGAATGGATTGAAACCAGATTTCAATATCTCAGATGATTGGGTGTTGAGATTTCACACAAGGATATGCGTGACGAATGATGCTGAGATTAAACAGGTCATTCTAGAGGAGACACATAACTCCTTTTATACAGTGCATCCAGGGAGTACGAAGATGTACAAGGATTTGCGGGATTCTTTTTGGTGGTTTAATATGAATAGAGAGATCACATGTTTTATTAAGCGGTGCTTGACATGCCAGCAAGTAAAGGCTAAGCATTAGAGGTCGGTGGGACCGTTGCAACCACTTCTCATTCCTAAATGGAAGTGGGAGCACATTTCTAAGGATTTTATCATGGGATTGTCATCAACACTTCATGGGCAGAATGCTATTTGGGTAGTCGTTGACAGACTCACGAAGACTGCCCATTTTGTTTTGGTTAAAGTCAACTATTCCATGGATAAGCTAGCAGAACTTTATGTTCAAGAGATAGTCAGATTGCATGGGGTGCCAGTGTATATAGTTTCGGATAGGGATCCACAGTTTACTGCCCAATTTTGGAAGAGTCTACAGGAAGCATTGGGAACTCAACTCACTTTCAGTACTGCTTTTCATCTGCAAACCGATGGTCAGTTAGAGAAGACCATTCAGATTCTAGAGGTTATGTTGTGGGTATGTGTATTGGATTTCGGGGGTAGTTAGATTAAATATCTGTCGTTAGTTGAGTTCACATACAATAATAGTTATCAGGATAGTATCAAGATAGCACCGTATAAGGCACTGTATGGTCACAGGTGCTGATCTTCGTTGTATTAGGACGAGGTTGGTGAGCAACATATTTTAGGGCCGAAGCTTGTTCAGTAGACCTCTGAGAAGGTCAAGCTCATCAAGGAATGGATTAAAGTAGCACAGAGTCAGTAGAAGAGCTGCGCAAAATATACGCCGACGGGAGCTGAAGTTTGATATAGGTGATGCTATATTTTTTAGGATTGCTTCAATGAAAAGGGTGATGTGGTTTGGTAGGAAGGGCAAGCTAAGCCCTATATACGTCGGGCCATTTGAGATCTTGGAAAGAGTCAGTCTAGTGGTGTATAGGATCGCATTAGCCCCAGCACTGTGTAGGATTCATGATGTGTTCCACGTGTCCATGCTGAGAAAATATATTTCAAATCCTTCGCATGTGATCAGTTACGGGTCTTTGGAGCTCAGGGACACTTTAGCATATGATGAAGTACCGGTTCAAATTCTAGATCGTAAAGAACGAGAGTTACATACTAAAAGGATTCCTCTTATGAAGGTACTTGGGCGTAATCATGCAGTCGAGGAAGTTTCATGGGAATTAGAGACAAAAATATGCCAGAAGTATCCATAGTTATTTAGAGAGGCTCAGCGTTAAACAGGTAAGTATGACATCTTAGGTAAGTTTGGTTTTGCATATAGGTTGTTTAGAGAAAGTTTGTTTAAATTATCGGTGTGTTTATGGTTTTGGTATATGGATGGTCTTAGGGAGAGTTTTGTATGACTATTGTAATCTCTTGAGACATGGTATGTAACCACAATATTCCTCCGCCATAAGTGAGGTCAGGTAATAAACTTGGGATGGGGTTACTATGTGGGTGGCCACCGCCTCTTGCTAAAGTCGGATCAACATATCAGTAGTAATCCAGTGGATGTGATGGGAGTCAGTTAGCAAATTTCAAGGACGAAATTTTTATAAGGAGAGGAGAATATAGTAACCCGAAAATAAAATAAAATAAAATAATAAATTAATATAATAATAAATATCTTGGAGGAGATATTTTAAGTTACTTAAGGGCTAAATTATGTTTTTATTATATAACTCTCATTTCCTCTCTCTCTCTCTCTCTCTCTCTCTCTCTCTCTCTCTCTCTCTAAGTCCCCCGGATCACTCACAAGTGCTCCTCGATTCTCTCTCTCTCCTCCCGGCTCGTGGGGTCTCGTTTTCAGGCCCCGCTCCAAAAGTTAGGGTTTTATTTTTCGAGAGTTCTGAGTCATTTTTCGGGAATCAAGTAAGAGAATTATATTATGTTAGTTACTTTTGCAAGTTTTAACCGATTGAAAATATAAGATATGTTTATATGTATATAGTTACGACTTTTTTAGGGTTTCCGAGCCTAGGATTCGGTTAACTGATGTTATTTTCAAAACCAACCAATTAAATTCGAATATGATATTTTTGGTTTAAAGTATTAGGCTTTCTGAACGTTTTCACTGGTTGGAATTTGAGATTTCAAATCGTAGGCGTGTTTTAATATGAACCAAAGGCAGTATGGTTGATTATCTCTGTTTTTTCCGTACTTAACTACGTATCTATATTTTAGTAAAATAACAACTTGGAGATACTCATACCCCTATTTTCAGCACAATGTCTTTTTTCTCAAGTAGTTATTTTATTTATGATTTACCAAGTGAAAAATTGTGTGGCATGAGTACAGTTTTAATTGGCATGAATGAACAGGTTTTGTGTAATACTGAACTGTAACGGCTATGAGCCGAAATTAGATATGACGGAGGGTCGGGTTATGATTGACGACTAGGGGCCGATATTAGTAAACAGTATATGACAAATAATCCATAGAATTACGAATAGTTTATGTTTTAAACAGTTTTATGAAAATAAATTATGATTTCAGTTTTATGATGTAAATTGACATGTATGATTTTAGAGCCCTGTGACTATGATGTTATGTTATAACCACGGTATCGTAGCTATATGTTGGGAGATAGTGCAACCACACATCTTAGATAGAGCGTGGGTATTGGATAGTCGATTGGAGTCCTAAGGAGTACTTCTCGATGTAGAATCTAAGGGCCCCATCCGATGTAGAATTCTAGGTGACCCTCCGATGCAAAATTTCGATTATATGGTAGGCTCAATCATACTTACTACCTAGTTTGACTTAGCTATAGTTGGTTGGCTATATGTTAGGCCCAGTCTATGGGCCGCACAACTCGTCATAGGGGTAAGCATGTCATAGTAGTATGTGACAACGTGACGACGCTAATTTAGCAGTCCAAGTTGTATCTTCTAGGCATATATGGGTATATTTACTATAAAATGGGTTATATTGAGCAAGTAGTATAATACTCAGAAATTATGTATTTTTAGATATACAGTTCAGTACAGTTTTAAAATTCCAGTTAAATGTATTTAAGTATTATCAGTAATATGTTTACATGAAATCTCATACTAGCCACACACTAATAATAATATAATCTGTCTTACTGAGAAGTGTCTCACCCTTTTATAAAAATCATGTTTTAGTTCCTTCGAGGGATCGAGTCTAGCATACCACCAAGCTGGTGATAGACAGTTGTTAGATATTGTCAGAGCTGGTGAGACATAGATAACAATTGTTATGTTTTTTGGGGTTTGTAATATTATGATATGGATTTGGTATGTAGTTGGGAACAGTTAGAAACTCTGGTATATTTTTATAAGGTCAGAAATTATTTCAAAAAGGTTAAAATTGTTTTTGGATTGAAAAGCACAAAAACAAGATTTTCCAAATTCTGTTATTTTTTCTATATATGTATTGATAAGTATTTTTCTCTATCAAACACTCCTTATTTTAAAAAGTGTTCAACATGAAAGTTATAGGATTTTATCTTGTATTTTTGTTTATACTAAGAACATTCAATTTGGAGTTGTTTATAAAAAGTTATGATCAAAATACAGAAGGATGGTCGAAACTATCAGCACCTTAGCAAACTGACTGGTTGGCCAACTGACCAAAATGAACTAGTTTTGTCAACCAACTAATAGGTCAGTCGACTGACCATTTTGACATGTGTTCATTCAGTCGACTAACCATCTAACGGAATAAATTTTTGGCAGACAGAAAGGTCTCAGTCGCTTGTTCAACCGGCTGACCCTATATAAACACCTACCCAGTCGCCTATCCAGCCAACTAACCCTATGAAAATTTAAATTTTGAACTTTAACGGAAAAATTCTAAAAATTAGTTTTTTAAATCTAAATGTTATAAAAACTTGGGGGACACTCGAAGTAACTTGGGAGATAAGGAAACTCACTCTATAAATACATGGTTTTGCAAATCAAATTAAACCAAGCAATTGAAAATCAATTCTCAAAGCTAAAACTCTCATACTCTCAAATCTTTCATGCTCTCATCTTTACACATCTGAATTGCTGAGGTTTTCTGGAAGCAACTGATCAATCATTCTCTGTGTTTCTGAATTGTTGATTCTCATTTAGAAGGAAAACTTGGTGAAATCTCTCTTGAGCTTCAATTGTATTTCATATTGATATTTTGATTTAAGTATATAGTATTTGAAATTGTACTAATCCACCCTATCTGAGGATAATTCTTTGTACACGGATTATTGATCTTGTTCTTGTAGATTTGACGATTCAAGGATTGTTTGGATCGTTGCCCAAGTGTGGGGTATCGCTTAGAAAGGCATTGCTCTAGCCTAGTGAAGAAGTGTTTGAGCGTGGGGTATCGCTTGTAAGGTTTTGTTCCTCCCGAAAAGGAACTAGTTTTAGTGAATCCTTTGGTGGTTTTCCAAAGGTAAGGACATAGGCTGGGGATAAGCCGAACCTCAAAAAAACCAAGTGTCACTCTCTTTCCCTTACTCTCTTTGCTTTCAGCATATACGAACTGCGTGGATTTTTCAAATTCTTTAATAATATATACTACGTGGATTATATATTAAATAAATTTAAGCTTAATTTTTTTTGGGATTGCGGAAACCGAAAGGGAGTACGATGATTGATCCATACTTTACAGAAACCGTAAGGGAGTACGTTGATTGGTGAAATATCCAAAGACTCTTTAAACTGAAAGTTTATTTAACGTCTAAGCTTTTGGAAAGAGTATTGGATTTTATATTACACTTCATTTTGAGAAAGCAAATTCATTATCACAGGGCTTGCATTAACCACAAGGTTTGAATCAAACTTTCATATATACAGAGCTGCAAATAAACAAAAACTGAATCTTATATCTTAGTTTGAATATTGTGGTTGTTTGGAAAAATGATTGGGTTGGTTGATTGATTGGTTAAGTACTTTGTTGGTATATGGTTGTGGATTGAATATTGTTTTAAGTATTTATTTTGTATTTGATAAATCAACAAGAAATGAAGAATTCATTGAAAGAATTAAATTAGGTTAAAGAATTCATTAAAAATAATTAAAAGAGATTAAGGATTCTTGAAAAGAATTAAAAGAAATTTTTAAATCTAATTCACCCCCCCTCTTGGGACTACACCTTGGTTTTCAATAAAAAGTCACAAAAATCAAGAAAAATATTTTGAGAATTGACAATCGTTTGTGATATTCTTTTCTACCCTAAATGAATATTGATACCTCCCAAGATAATATTTTCATACTTAGAAAAATCTTACAAATTTCAAAAATTTTGGAGTGTATTTTGTAACATATCTTCTCAATTTTCCGATCCTGATGATTGCAACAAAAGGGTACGAGCGTTATAAGCTTCGTGTACCCCGATTCTGAGGGGATATATATATATATAATGTAAATATTTGTGTGATTCATTCATGTACATTTGCACTTTGTAAATTCACAAAAGGAGTAACATAAAAGGTTTTTTGAATTTACTTTGAGATAATTTTATAATTAATTAGGTATTGTTCGTAAGAACGGGCGTGTAAGGGGTGCTCGTTCCTTCTCCACACGTAACCAAACTCCCAATCCCTGCCTTGGTAACGAAGACCGATTCTACCCTTAATTGGGTAGTAATCAAGTGTTCTAACTATACTAAAAAGTTAGTGGCGACTCCATTACACCATTTTTCCTGAAAATTAAACCTTACATTTTTCATTCGCCTTGTTCCGTCCACGACGTCGCGACAGGGTATGTAGGAGGTGCTAGTACCTTTCTCTCTTATAACTGAACTCCCGATCCCAATTCTATAAAAATAGACTAAGAATACTGATTCCTTAACCTAAAAATAGTCTAGAGACCAATCAATTAGTAGTAAATAGGTGTTTTAGCCGCATCGAGGTAAATAATAGGTTAGTGGTGACTCCATTTAAATTTCAATATCTATTATCCCTCACCATTTGCAAACCCTTGCCCGGGACGTTGTTGTAGAGACCCAAAAAATTATAATAATAGTAATAATTAAAGAAAAAGGGGAAAAGAAATACAAGAAAATAAAAAGATGGTTTGGGAACAGGACCAAGCCGTCTACGGTTTGGAGAACTCCAAGAAAAACCTTTGACAGTTTCATCAAGACGGGCTCTTGGAATTTCAGGATTTATGTTGGCGGTTTCAAGAAACCCAGAAAAACCATCGACGGTTTCCTACAGGCCAGCAACTCTATAAATAGGTTTCGAGTTGTTTATTATTACATTTTCTTCCTCTCCTCTCTTTCTCTCTGCTAGGGTTTTGACCCTCCACCTGATTTCTCTCTCTCCTTCATGTCTCTTTCCCTCCTAAGGTCTCCTGGGACTCCGGCTTGGTCTCCGATCAGTTCTCCTCTTTTGGCTTGCCGAATCATTTCCCGCAGTGGTTTCGTAAAGCTAAGGTTTTCGTTCTCTAAACGTTTTAGGCATATCAGGAACAAGTAAGGGGAATAAATTATGTCAACTGTTTTACAAAGATTAACCGATTAAAGTATGAAATATGAGTGTATGGATATTATGTTGGTTTCAAATCTGAATATATGATTATAATAGGAGGTATATGATTATATGAATGTTATCAAAGTATGATTTATTATTTAATTGTGTGGCATGAGAATATTTCAGCTTATTGTATAAATTAAACCTGTTAGGATCATGTGAATTATTGAAAGTAATATAGAAATACCATTATGAATATGGTACGGTGGTATTGTGCAATTATATATCTAAGGGATATGTTTGCTGATATCAAGGCAGAGAAGAACGGCGATACGTAATGCTCTGATCCTCGAGACTTAGCCCGAGGACTTGCTGAATTGGGAAGGCTTGCTTAGTAGACCTACCGTACGGGGTAGGGTTCTAGAAGAGGGCCCAATGTTAGCAAGTGCCTGGGTATGCACCAGATGTGGTCACCAAAGGTTAGATTGCTTTATATGTCAACATGACCTACAATATATAGAGTTATTTATATGATGCACGTATTGAATGTTATTTATATATGATACACTAAAACTCATTGGCCACAAGCTGATAATATTTTATTCCTTCTTACTAAGAGGTGTCTCACCCCATAATTATATATCATTTTTCAGATGCCCTGTGGAGTATAACAGTAATCAAAGTAGCGCAATGGAAGCGTGGGTGAGACTAGATAGAGAGGTTTAGATTAATTGTTAATCTTGTTATTCTAGTTTATCTTAGAATTCTTAAGGATGTATTAAATTGATGTTGGAGATATTGTTGATATTTTATTTATGTTTTTTATGAGTTCAAATCTATGATTGTTTTATATATATATCGGGATAATTTAGTGCTCTGGTAATTTGTTATGGAGATCTTCCGCTGTGAAATTGCTTAGTATCAGAGATATATTTAAAATAACCCTCCGGACCCTTTCCGGGTTTGGGGCGTGACAGCTATGACAAACAATATTATGATTTCGGTAGCAACAACAAAATTGCTCCGGCCTAGGGGTGGCCAAACAAGTTAATGGTCCGGATTTGAATGGGTCAAAAACGGATCGAAATTAAACGAGTTTGAGTTTGAATTGATCCATTCATTAACGAGTGACTATAATGTAAACCCAAACCCACCTGTTTAATAAATGGATCAGCCATTTAAAATATATAATTTATTTATTTTAAATATTTTATATAAAATGACATTTTTTTAAAAAAAAAAACACACACACTACATTTTATTCTTAAACGGGTCATAAATGGGTCACCTGCTGGGTGACCCAACCCGAACCTGCTTAATCTATTTAATAAATGGGTAGGGTATAGGTTGACCCGTTTATAAATAGGTCAACTTGTATTAAACTCCAGTCCGATTTAAACAGGCGGATCACGGGTCATCTGTCGGATTTTGACCTGTTTTGCCACCCTTACTCCAGGCGTAGGTTATATATAAGCTACTCCATATGTCAAATCCTATAAAGAATTTATTCTTGTATTATTTCAAAATATTTCTTTAATTATTTATAACTATTCTAAAATATTCTTATAATTATCTCTAATAGTGTAAACAAATTCTTCCTTTAATATCATCCTTCAAGAATATTAATTTTTTCTCAAAACTACCAACTATACACAACTATCTAAAAATGCTCTTATACTATTTAATTTTTAATTATTCTCTTTATAATTTTTTAAAAATTTTAAAAAATAAAGAGTATGGAGCACATATATGAACATGACTGTTTAAACTAAATAATGTTTATAGTTATGAGTAATAATTTTTTAGGTAAAATCTAGCAAAATATTCTCATTTTTAAAATATAATTTTTCACCATTTAATTTTTTGAAAATTATTACAAAATCCTTTAAGATTTAATTTTACTAACAAAATAAACCTTCGTTAGTCAACTGTTAAGTTTAATAAAAAAAATATAAATGTTATTCTTAATAAAATGATAAGTTTCTCCTTCCATTTAATCTAATTAAAACAACATTAAATAAATTAAATTAGAAAATTTTATCAAGTTCTTTGCCATCCTTTTCATTCCATTTCAAATTAAAGGATATAGAAAGCCAATTTTTGTGCCACATTTCCGTTTGCTGGATTCTTGTAAGACCCCAACTCTAAGCACGCTTTAATATTGATCTCCTTCCATACCTCACAAGCAGCAGCTAGTTCAGGACTCCACTTGCTAGCCTCACGGATAATTTCATTACCCTCATAAGTAAGATCACGTCCCTCATTACGCGCTTGTACACATGCTTCTAGAGTTACTCGGTTAGTTACGGCACCCGGCGCATTTCCCCAAGGGTGTCCTAAAGTTCCTCCACCGAACTGTAGTACAGAATCATCTCCAAAGATCTCGGTCAAAGTAGGCATATGCCAAACGTGAATACCCCCTACACTTGTGAACCTTCGGGTACTGTCGTATTCAATATTTGTTCAATTACTCTTTTACTTGCAAATGTAATGTAGGTGTTGGGTTCAGCAATAATGATATCCCCCAACATACCAAAACTAGCTGATTATTTATGTTTTTACAAGCCAAAAGTACAATTTTTTTTAAGTGCTTTAAAAAGTCAAACAAACAATGCGTTAATATTTTATGGATTGAGAAATATAAATTTTAAAAAAATTTCCAATTAAAAATTGCTACTTTATAAATCCCATGTTTGATTTGGCACATCAAAACATTTTTTTGTTTGTTTTTGAAAGATAAATTTACAAAAAACGGGAAAGTTAGTTTAATTAGCAAATTGTAACTTTAAAAAGTCAAACTATACGATATATAAATATTTTATAGATATGAAAATGTGGGTTGTTAATATAATATTATATTATATTTTATATTTATATATATATATATATATATATGTAGAGGTTACTGAATCATTAGGATACTTCTTGATACTTCAGGAAACAAATTTCCTAACCCCCCTGCTCTCTCTCTCTCTCTCTCTCTCTCTCTCTCTCTCTCTCTCTCTCTCTCTCACACACACACACACACACACACACACAATTTCTTTTTCATTTTTCTGCGAAATCGAAGAACGGACATCATTCTCGGGTCCCAGTTCCGCTTTTCAAATTTTGATTTGGAAAATTTTGTCTTCATCACGCTATAGACACCACTCTAGAGTTAGGGTAAGTAGACTAGATAGTGTTAATTTTTATTTTAAAATTTAATTGATTAAATTTGAGTATATGAATATGGTGATATCATGTCAGATTTTTTTTTTTATAATTTATCCGATAAAATTGAGTATATGAATATGGAGATATCTGTTGTATTTAAATATATGCATAAGCAAATTAAAATACATAGGTTTGATTATGTCCGTCTTTATTTAATATATCTGAGTTAAATTGTGGGGATTTGATCATATTGGTTTTATTTAAATATATTGAAATTGATCATATGTGGAATTGATCATACATGCATTTTTATTTAAATCTACCGAATATATATTTATAAGAATTTCTCAGAAAATTTATATAATTATAATTATTAAACAAAGTGTGTGGCATGAGTTTCTTTTATTTTTTTGCATAACTGAGCAAGTTTGATGATTTTTGTTGTGCATGTTTAATATGTGATTTATTACAAATATTGTTGAGATTGGGAATAAAGATGATATTTTTTGTACAGATTTGATATTGTTTTAATTGTATAAAGTACAATTATATGTTTTAAGAATTCTGATGGGCTGGATGTGGTCAATGCTCAATACCGTAGCTATGAATTAATATTAGTGTAGTCACACTGTTGTGAAAGTGTTGATAGTGGATGATAAATTTGACCTGAGTAGAGGAGTACACACACTTGTTTTCGGATCAGGATGTGATAGGTAAATCGCACTTACAAACATAATATTTTGATTTAGTTTTGATCGGCAAACCAAACTAAATCCAGTTTTCGAACCACACAACCCAATAATGAAAATTAAACATGACATGCATAGGCTAAAAGGAGTTCTTTTATACATATTTGTATACTTATATGACTATGACCATTTAATAAGCTTAAATGGTGTTTTGGAAAAAAATACGTATATTTATTTATAAGTGTGATCTACGGTTTACAAATGCAATTTAATTTAAAGTAAAATTATTAAATATATTCTTATATTGTAAAACTCATGTAAGCTACACACTGTTAATAATCTATTCATTATTTACTGAGAGGTGTCTCACCCCAATTTTTATCATACATTTCAAATACCTTGAGAAACATAATCGAAATCAGAGTAACGTAGCAGAAGCATGGGTGGGATTAGGAAGAGCAGTTTAGAGTAAATATTAAATTTGTTATTTTTTGTATATTTTAGAATTTTTAAGGATGTATTAAATTTAATATTGAAGATATTATTATAATGAGGTTATTCAGTACTCTAGTATAATGAATTTGTGGTCTTCTGCTATATAAAATTGTTTGCGGATTTGGGTCACTATATATTTTCTTTCTCTATTAAATACTATCAAAAATGAGAATTCATTTTAATATGAATAAAGATTAAAAAATTTAATATTAATGATGCGTAAACTCAAATTTTTGTTAATAGACTTGGAATATGTCTTTTTTTTTTTTTCTAACTTTCCTTGATAACTAAATATGAAACTGTAGATTTTTTCATATTTTTCTTTCCTTTCATTAATATTTTCCAAATTTCAAACGGCGAAGCTTTAAAGAAATATAATTTCATTAACCTATCGAAAGACTCAAGTTTCAGACTACTCATTTCCTATTCTAAATCTTTTCCTCTACCTTAAAGTTTTAACCTAAAGCTCTTGGAAAGAGCTCAATTGTGTTATATATATATTTATTTTAAAATTTTTAAAAAATTACAATAATATATATCCTAGTTATATAATAAAATAAAAATAAAATAAAAATGCTATACTGAAATAAAAGAAATTGAGATTCAATTTTTAATTGAAAATTACCTTTACAAATGTTAATTATAGTTTAACTATCATGTATTAAGCATGCTTATGTATAGATACTAATGATGATTAACTATTGATGAAATTAACACAAGTTGAAATTGATGATTTCAAGCGTAATAAAATAAACATATTATCCCATGCATGGAATTCTGCAACTTAATTTTCTACCTCATGATGATCCATAAACTTATGATAAAATAATGGGCTACCTCATCTTTTTGAAATTCACTTCTTACTAGGGTATCCTAAAAAATTATTTAAAAATTATAAAAGTCAAATAAAATGATATATTATATTTTATAAATATAGAAATTTAAAATTTTGAAAAAATATTAAATAAATATCATATTCAATAACATAAGAACTTGAATAAAATCAAGAAAAATCGATAGATTTATCTCGAACAATGGTTAACCAATTAATATAAATATAAATTTTTTTATTCATTTAGCATTTATATTTTATACAAAGAATAACTAACATCCAATCTGATAATCTTAATTTACAAAAAATATATTTAAAAATTTTAGTTTATCTTTTTTTTAACACTATGTTTGACAACTCACTTGAATTTAAAAATATTAAAGTATATTTATTCGTTTTATGATATATTTAGCCATTAAATTTTTATGAAACTTACATATGATAAAACATTTTGCAGTATTATAATTACTATATATTTTTATTATTTATTAAAAAATTTATTTTTTCATATGTTCTTTTACATTTTGGAATAATAGTACGATTTTTTTTTTGTTACGCTAATGTCAATTGGTTAATGTAAAGTGATTGAACAGGATAAACCAATTAATTTGAGAATCAGTTAGACCTTTGAGTCACTTAATTTGTTTTTGAGACATTATGCTGATCAAATTTTATATTTAACTTATTAAATAGATATTATTTTAAAATAGGGTAAAATCCAATAAAACCCCCTCAGTTTTCTAAAAATGACACTCCAACTATCACGCCCTGAACCCGCAGATGGGTCCCGAGTGTGAATATAGTAACCTAACATGTCTCTATATCAAATAGAACATACATGATACAACAACAAGAGAGGGTCTGAGCCCGTGGGGTACACAGATGGCCTTACAATCATAACATACACATCCATACTCATTAGATACGTAGCGAAATACGGTCTTTTTTATACATGTACATTACCATACCAGAGCCTATACAAAATGAGGATATACATTCCCACAATTACAAAACATACCCCAGGTGTCTATAAAAACTATCACGACAACCCGGTTACAAAACTCATACCTAAATAGGCACTAACAGCAGCTAACGACACCCTCGCTTCCAACCGCTAGGATACTAGTTACGGCTATCTGATGGACCTGAAAAACATTTGTACGTACATTCGGGGTGAGACACCTTTTAGTAAGGAAGAAAGCAGGTTATCTCAATGTGTGGCATACCAGTGTTATTTTACATAAAACATAACACCATACAATACGATACAGTTCGAAAACATTTTCATACAGTTCCATACAGTTCCAGTATTTTCAAAAATCCATTCCAGCACATATGATACCCAAACATACGGTCAGTGTCATCACACTAATACACAACTACGCTATGAAACCCGAAGCTTCATAACGATTACATTGCCAATACGATGTAGCTGACACTAATACGCAACTACTCCATGAAACCCGAATCTTCATAGCGATTACATTGTCAATACAGTGTAGTTCACACCCCTTAGTGACCAGTCGAGATACATGGTAATATTTCACACCCTCGGATATAAAGCCGGACAATCTCGCCCATGGTTTTGACATCGGTACATGGTGCAGCGTACGGTAATTAACCGTCACATAACTGTTTCGGCGTACGGTAATTAGCCGCCCCTAGCCGATTTTACAAAACCTGGAATCATTTTGGAACTCACGTTCCTATACTCATCAACGTACGGTAATTAACCACCACATAGGTGTTTTACAAAATTCTAGGAATAATTACATACAACCATACATACCACACTTATTTGGTTTACGACAAATCATATCGTTTTACAATTCAAGTATACAGTTTTATACAAATATAGAAAACAGTCATCTCAATAATATAGTTTAAACAAAACAAACAGTTTTCCAAATAAAGTCAACGAGATGACTTTTTTGTCGACGAGTTCACCGGGTTTCTCGTTGACGGATGGCGGTTTCGTCGACGAGCTAGATATTTCCAATTTTTCCGAACCTCTCAGCATTCCCTCGTCGACTAACCTCTGAATTTTGTCGACAAGAAACCTCTAGCCTTCGTCGACGAATGATGGCCTCATTGACGAAGTCTATACAATTACCTTTTTACCCCTCTCTTAATTAATTTAATCCATTTATCACAAATCGGGTTCTTACAACCTCCCATCCTTACAAAAATTTCGTCCTCGAAATTTGCAATCTCTTATTATGAACACATTCATAATACCAAATACATACACACTCTAAAATGAACCGGCGGCCATTTATACGCAGCCCCGTCATAATACATATATACACTAAGAAGAACCGACGACCATTTATACGCAGCCCCGTTATGATACATACATACTCTAAGAAGAACCGGCAACCATTTATATGCAGCCCCGTTATGATACATACATACTCTAAGAAGAATCGACAACCATATATACGCAGCCTCGTTACAATAGATACATACATACATACATACGTTCCCTCACCTATGGTAGAGGAATACCATGGTTACATACATACATGGCCTCGGGAGCTTATAATACAATAGGACTCTCCTAGAGGCTAACCACATAATACTAATACGATTACAAAGTATTACATATATACATACATACCCATACGGACTCTATTATCAAGACTATTACTCAGAGCAACTGCGGATACTTTCGGCGTATTTCTGCCTCCAATTCCCAAGAAGCTTCCTCAACCGTGTGATTCCTCCACAATACCTTTACTAACGGTATTTCCTTGGTACGCAATTTCTGAATTTTTTGGTCCAGAATCTGAACTGGTACTTCCTCATACGCCAAAGCATCCCCAAGTTCCAAAGATTTGTAACTAATATCATGCAACAGATCCAACACGTACCTCCTCAACATGGATACGTGAAATACATCATGGATCCTCGAGAGCGTAAGGGGAAGTGCAATCTGGTAGGCTACTAGACCCACTCATTCAAGAATATCAACCGGTCCGATATACCTCGGGCTCAACTTGCCCTTCTTCCCAAATCTGATCACTCCCTTCATCGGAGCGATTCTAAGGAATACCTTACCCCCCACCTCGAACTCCAACTCACGGCGACGAACATTCGTGTAACTCTTCTGCCGACTCTGAGCCAATCTAATCCTCTCTCGGATTAAACCCACCTTCTCAGACGCCTGCTGCACGAGTTCAGGTCCTAAAACCTTACGTTCACCAACCTCATCCCAATACAAAGGAGATCGACATCTCTGACCATATAGATCCTCAAACGGTGCCATCCCAACACTAGCCTGGAAGCTATTGTTATAGGCAAACTCCACCAATGGCAGAAACTGAATCCAACTACCACCGAAGTCTAATACACAAACCCGTAACATATCCTCCAAGATCTGTATCATCCTCTCCGACTGTCCATCATTCTGGGGGTGGAACGCTGTACTAAAAGTAAGCTTCATCCTCAGTGATTCCTACAAGCTCTTCCAGAATCGAGAAGTAAACTTTGGATCTCAATCTGAAACAATGGACACTGGTACTTCGTACATTCTCACTATCTCATGCACATACAGGTCTACTAGCTTACTCAAAGGGTAGCTAACCTCCATAGGTACAAAGTGAGCAGATTTCGTCAACCTATCCACGATTACCCAAATAGCATTATGTCCATGAAGCGCTAACGGTAATCTAGTAACAAAATCCATGGAAATATGCTCCCATTCCCACACCAGAATAGGCAAAGGCTGCAACGGCCCTGCTGACCTATGATGTTCAGCTTTCACCTACTGACATGTCAGACACTACTCCACGAACCGGGCAATCTCCCTCTTCATACCACTCCACCTGAAGGACTCGTGCAAATCCCGATACATCTTTATACTACCCGGATGTACCGTATACAAAGAACGATGCGCTTCCTCCAGAATTGTCCTTCTGATCTCATCGTCGTTTGGAATACACAACCTGGTCCCAAACCTCAACACACCTCTATTAGAGATGTTAAAATCTGCATCCAATCCCTACTGCACTTTTTCCACAATCTCTGCTAACTTCGCATCATTAGCCTGCGCAGCTTTAATACGCTCAAACAAGGTCGGTTGGATCACCAAGCTAGTAATGAAAGTCCGATGATCACCAGACACCAACTCAACACTAAGGCTTCCCAAATCCCGCCAAATATAATGTTGAGCTACAACTGCAGATATTGCGGCATGCTCTGACTTCCGACTCATCACGTCAGCTACCACATTAGCCTTTCCCGGGTGATAACAGATCATGCAATTGTAGTCATTGATCAACTCTAGCCACCGCCTCTGCCTCATATTCAGCTCCTTTTGCGTGAAAAAGTACTTGAAGCTTTTGTGGTCAGTGAAAATCTCACACTGAACACCATACAGGTAGTGTCGCCAGATCTTCAGGGCATAAAAAACAGCAGCTAACTCTCGGTCATGCGTAGGGTAATTCTTCTCATACTCCTTAAGTTGCCAAGAAGCATAAGTTACTACCTTACCTTGTTGCATAAGCACACATCCCAAACCCTTCAAGGACACGTCACTATAGATCACAAAACCGCCATTCCCCGAAGGAATGATCAATACTGGAGCAGTAACCAGCCGGTGCTTCAACTCAAGAAAGTACTGCTCACAATCATTAGTCCAGTCAAACTTCACCCCCTTCCTGGTCAAACGTGTCAGAGGTCCAGAAAATTTAAAGAAACCCTCTACGAACCGACGATAGTAACCCGCCAGTCTTGGAAAACTCTGAACCTCCTGCACACTCTTCGATCTCGCCCAGTCAACTACTGCTTCAATTTTGCTAGGATCAACTCAAATACCGCCTTTAAAACCACATAGCCTAAGAACACGACCTGATTCAACCAAAACTCACACTTCTTCAGCTTGGCGTACAACTTCCTTTCCCGCAGAATCTGTAGTACCAACCTCAGATGATTTTCATGCTCTTCCGGATTCCTCGAGTATACCAGAATATCATCAATGAACACTACTATGAACTGATCCAGGTACTCATGGAAAACCCTGTTCATCAAATCTATGAACACTGCCGGGGCATTGGTCAAACCAAACAGCATAACCAATAACTTATAGTGGTCGTATCTGGTTCAAAAAGCAGCCTTCGTTACATCCTTAGATCTAACCCTCACCTGATGATACCCTGATTGTAGGTCAATCTTCGAAAAGACCTGTGTTCCTTGCAAATGGTCAAAGAGATCATCTATACGAGGCAAAGGGCTTCATGGTCACTTTGTTAATCTCCCGGTAATCAATGCACATATGCATCAACCCGTCCTTTTTCTTCACAAACAATACTGGAGCCCCCCAAGGCGAAACACTCGATCGAATAAAACCCTGGTCCAGTAGTTCCTGCAACTACTCCTTCAACTCTCGAAGTTATGCTAGAGCCATCCGATATGGAGCTTTAGAGATCGGTGCCTTGCCAGGCAGCAACTCTATCGCAAACTCTACCTCACGATCCAGAGGTAAACCAAGTAAATCATTAGGAAACATATTCGAAAACTCGTTAACTACCCGATTATCCTCGAGTCTCAATTCATCCCGTGGTGGTTCCTTCACGCAAGCCAGGTACCCCTGACATCCGTCAAAGAGTAGCCTCCTCGCCTGTAATGCTGATAAAACCTGTGGCGTCGAACACACACATGATCCTACGAACTCGTACTCCTGCTCACCAGGAGGGTTGAACACTACTACCTTCCTACGACAATCAATCACCTCAAAATTGGAGAATAGCCAATCCATCCCCAGTATGACATCAAAACCAGACATGTCGTATACTATAAGATATGTTGGTAGCAGTCTCTCTCCTGAATTACAACTGGGCAGTTTCCTAACATCTTACTGCAGATTATTACACTCCCAGTCGGCATAGACACAGATAATCTTTCATCCATAACTTGGGTTTCAACCCCACACAACTTCACAAAACTAGCAGATATAAATGAATGGGTTGCTCCCAAATCAAATAAAACAATAGCTCTATTCGAAAGCAATAACATGATACCTATCATCACGTTCCCAACGTGTTTCGCATCTGCTGGAGTCAGTAAATATACCCTCTCCAGAGCTGTGGTTGCCTGGTAGTTCCCTCGAGGCATCTAGTTACTCCCACGGTTCTAGCTCTGTGCAGGCGTATCTCTCCTCGGTGACTGACAGCTCCGTGACATATGGCCCGGCTTGACACAATTGTAGCAGTTACCCCAGAACGGCTGACACACCCCATCATGCCATTTAGGGAACTTGGCGCATGGTGCGGAGGATGGATCCCCCTAATAACTCTGCCGCTCGGTATTCTGCCAATAACCTGAACTGCAGTTCTTCTTCTTCTTCCACTGTCCTTGCCGAGGACCAGACTGAAAACCAGAAGAAACTGGCCTCTTCCTCTGTTCCTGCACCACCTCATTAACCTGAAGGTCGATCTCAACTATGGTGGCTTTATCCACCAAGGCAGAGAACTCATGAATCTGCAGCATCCCCACTAGACGACGGATGTCTTTCCTCAGACCCCTCTCAAACCTCCGAGCCTTCTCGTGCTCATTCAGAAACAAGTGTGGCGCAAACCAAGATAACTCGATAAATCTAGTGGCATACCTCTGCACCATCAAAGTTCCTTGCGTCAGGCCCAAGAACTCATTGGCCTTCGCATCCCGAGTGGAGACCGAAAAGTATCTCTCGAAAAATACCTCCTTGAAGCGGCCCCACGTCATACCAGATGGACCCGTTCTCTGCCTCTTAAGCAGACTCACGGCCATCCACCAACGCCCTGCCTCCCCTATCAGCTGGAAGGTAGCGTACAAGACCTTATGCCTTTCAGTGCAGTGGAGGACTTCTGAAATCCTCTTGGTTTTCTCTACCCAGTCCTCTGCAACAATCGGATCGGGTCCTCCCGTAAATGTCAGAGGGTGCATGCGAGTGAACCTCTCGATGGTACACCCTGCATCAGTATGAGAGCATTCGCGTCTCCTAACACTCCGCCCGATCTCTCGGATCACCTGTCTCGCCAAACCACAAGACACAAAAGGAGACTCATCGCTTACTGTCTCTTTAGAGCCACTCTCCAAGTTATTATCCTTAGGCTCCATTCTGAAAACAATAGGAATCGATTAGAATTCCAATATTGTACGCAGTTAATACAATCAAACACATAATCCTATTAACTACCAATCCCATGGGTCTAGGCCTGTCCCGTCACACTGACACGAATCCATGAGTGGTTTGTCGTGATCTTTCTAAAATCACCATTCCAAGAAGAACACAGAACACCGCCAATGAGTCCCCATCTAGCAACAACACAATCCCTGACCTACACTACTCATTTCTTACATCTTATACTCTAATATGTACACATCAATACACCTAACCAAGTCTACAAGACCTAACAACCTGGTTAGCTCTGATACCAAGTTGTCACGCCCCGAACCCGCAGATAGGTCTCGAGTGTAAATATAGTAACCTAACCTGTCTCTGTATCAAATAGAACATACATGATACAACACCAAGAGAGGGTCTGACCTCGTGGGGCACACGGATGCCCTTACAATCATAACATACACATTCATACTTATCAGATACACAGCGAATTACGGTCTTTCTATACATGTGCATTATCATACTAGAGTCTATACAAAACTAGGATATACATTCCCATAATTACAAAACATACCCCGGGTGTCTACAAAAACCATCACGACAACCCAGTTACAAAACTCGTACCTAAATAGGCACTAACAGCAGCTAACGACACCCTCGCTTCCAACCGCTAGGATGCTAGTTACGGCTACCTAATGGACCTGAAAAACATTTGTACGTACATTCGAGGTGAGACACCTCTCAGTAAGGAAGAAAACAGGTTATATCAGTGTGTGACATAACAGTGTTATTTTACATAAAACATAACACCATACAATACGATACAGTTCGAAAACATTTTCATACAATTCCATACAGTTCCAGTATTTTCACAAATTCATTCCAGTACATACGATACCCAAACATACGGTCAGTGTCATCACACAAATACGCAACTACACTATGAAACCTGAAGCTTCACAACGATTACATTGTCAATACGATGTAGCTCACACTAATACGCAACTACTCCATGAAACGCGAAGCTTCACAGCGATTACATTGCCAATATAGTGTAGCTCACACCCTTCAGTGACCAGCCGAGATACATGGTGATATTTCACACCCTTGGATATAAAGCAGGACACTCTCGCCCACAGTTTTGACACCAATACATGGCGCAGCGTACGGTAATTAGCGCCACATAGTTGTTTCAGCATACGGTAATTAGCCGCCCCTAGCCAATTTCACAAAACCTGGAATCATTTTGGAACTCACATTCCTATACTCATCAGCGTACGGTAATTAGCCGCCACATAGCTGTTTTACAAAATACCAGGATCAATTACATACAACCATACATACCACACTTATTTGGTTTACGGCAAATCATATTGCTTTACAATTTAAGTATACAGTTTTATACAAATATAGAAAATAGTCATCTCAATAATACAGTTTAAACAAAACAAACAGTTTTCCAAACAAAGTAGAGATGATACTCGAAATCCCCAAATTTTCTCGAAAACTATAACCCAAAAATTCCATATTTTACCTAATAGATTTCCCTAAATAAGTTACCAAAACATATATACGATTGTAGCCTACAAGCTTACCGATCCCGATTTCAAAAAGTAACTGATATAAACTGAATCCCCTTACCTTAACCTGAATTCCAACTACAAACTCTACGGTCCCCGAAACTACGAACCGAGAATCCAAAACCTACAAACCATAGTACAATACATGCTTACAACTCATACTACTACACATATTTCGAATCAGAAAGGAAAACCAAGCCTTACCTCGATTTTGGCCCGAAACCCGAAATTGCTCGAAACGAGATTCTAATATGTTATAAACGTAGAGAATCTTTCCTTGATCCTCGCAGTAACATCAGATTTATGAGTCGGGCGACCAACGACGAAGAAATCAAGAGAGAGAGAGAGAGAGAGAGAGGATATTTAGCTAACTTAGCTTGGAAGCAACTCATTTGGATATTTATAGCCCTTTGACTTGGGTGGATTCGTCGACGAGATGACGTCTTTGTCGATGAGTTCACCGAGTTTCTCATAGACGAGACGGTAGTTTCGTCGATGAGCCGAATATTTTCAATTTTTTTGAACCACTCGACATTCCCTCAACGACAAGCCTCTGAATTTCGTTGATGAGAAACCACTAGCCTTCGTCGACGAATGATAGCCTCGTCGACAAAGTCTGCACAATTACCTTTTTACCCATCTCTTAATTAATTTAATCCATTTATCACAAATCGGGTTCTTACACCAACCGCCCCTTGTTTTTAAAAACTATAAAAAAAAACCCCTTGAGGTTTAAATTTAATGACAAAATGAATTTAAAATATCGTAAAATTTAATAGCACCCCCTCAGTTTTTAAAAAATGACACTCCATCCGCCCCGTGTTTTTAAAAACTATCAAAAAACCCCTTGAGGTTTAAATTTGATGACAAAATGAATATTCTGTTAGTTGACCGTTAGTCAACAGTTAATAAAATTGAAAGTTAAGGTGTAGTCCCAAAAGGGGGGTGAATTGGGTTATTAAAATTTTCTTTTAATTCTTTTTATGAATTCTTAATCTCTTGTTGATTTATCAAACACACAACAAAAGTTTAGTTATTTTTTCAATCCACAAACCAACACTTCAACACAACACAAGTAATACTTAAACAATCAAACAACCACTTAAGCAACTAAAGTAATCAACCATCCAATCAAAATGTAATATTTAGCTTCATGCCAATTCTCAGTTTTTTGCAAGAACTCGAGATATTTAGTTGTATGTAGCCCTGTGAATATATATAAGTCCTGTAGTGAATGAAATTTGTTTGCACTCTCTTAACAAAAATTTCCGCAAACGATTAAACAACGTACTCCCTTTTGGGTTTTCCCAAAAGTTTAATCAAAACGTACTTTCTTATATTAAAAGTCTTCTTTAATATCAGTTTTCAACTTTCAGCAACCTGCATTTTGCATACACCATGCAATTTATATATGCTGAAAAGTAAAGAGAAAGGGTAGAGAATGTCATTGAGATTTTTACGAGGTTCGGCTTATCGCCCGCCTATGTCCTCGCCTTAGGCCAATACCACCTAAGGATTCCACTAGAACACTCATCTCTAGGCGAAGCAAACCGTTACAAGCAATACCCTACGCTTAATCACTCCTTCAATAGGTTAAAGCAACGCCTCTCCAAGTGATACCCCATGCTTAGTCCAATGATCCAATAACCTGGAATCGTTTAAAAACTACAAGAAATAAGAAACAATATGGTGTACAAATACACTCTCACAACGTAGCTGATTAGTACAATTTAAAAGCACTAATATATTTCAATATTCAAATATCAAATTGAAATAGATTGAAGCTCAATAATGATTTCACCAAGTTTCTTCTCCAGATAAGAATTAGTAATTAGAACTCAGAGTAGGATGATCAGCACTTTAAATTTTCTCAGCAATTCAGTTGTGCAAAGAGTGAACAAGAGAGTTTCAGCAAAACTTTCAGCTTATGAACAGATTTTGAATTTCTTGGTATGCTTGATTTGCTAAAACCATGTATTTATAGGCTCTTAAAAGTATTTTCGTATTGCCCAAAATTACTTGGAGTATTTCCCAAGTTTTCATAAAATTTGGGGCACAAGAAACCTTAGTTTGAATTTTAAAATATTTAAAATTTCTAACCATTAACAGTGTTTAGTATACTGAAGTATCGAGTTTAGTCTTCTGAAATACTTTTAAAACTCTGAAAAATATAACTGGATACAGGATCAGTCGACTAGGATGAAGGGTTCAGTCTTCTAAGGGTGTACTGCCTCTTCTATATTCCAACAGGAAATTCTTCAGCAGACTGAACTTATTCTTCAGTCTTCTCAGGCAATTCTTCACTCTTCTAGAATTGCACTTCAGTCGTCTGAGTAGTCACTTTTCTAGTTTTTCAGTTTAGTTTTCAAAAGTTCTTTTTGCTCTCTCACTTTGATTACTTATAAAATTTTTTCCGGGGTTTTAAATAAGTCTCTAAGCCCATAATTAACTCCTAAAGAGCTTCAAAATATTTCATGAGATATTTAAACATGAAGTACTTACATCGTATTTCTTAAAGCCTAAAACTCTAATCTTCAAGTCTTCCATGGTACTTTGCTTTATGTCCCTTTTGACTTGAGCTTGAGTCAGCTTTAAGTTTCCACATACACTTTACTCATGTTGGTGTTGCTTGAGCTATCTTTGAATCTCTTAAAATTCATGCCTTAATATTCTTTAAGCTTAATTTGATCATCTTTTTTTGGAGTATAAGCTTTCAATGATCCTTGTGAGCACTTGACCTTGTATTCACATACTTGAGTCTTGAAATATCATCACTTAACCAAATATGTTAAGTTCCTCTAAAATGTTATCATCAAAACAAGATTTTAAGCCTTGTAAGGTCAATAATCTCTCCTTTTTTGATGATGACAAATAAGGAGCAAAAAATTGAATAAGTCTTAAAAAGACTCCCCCTTATAATAAGCATCAACTTAACAATATTTGCAATATCAAACTCAATTTCAATATTAATTTCAATATCATGCTCATATATCAAAATCACATCATTCAAGATCAAGATCACATTATTCAAGATAAAATACTTTCATAGTTAAGTCAATATACATGCTTAGGTATGCAGTATCATGCTCAAGTTTTGCCTAAAATTTCCCCCCCTTTTGACATCAATAAAAAAAAAGTAAGATATCAAGAAAAACATATAAATACTAAGACAATGAGTAACCATAAGCAAAAGTATAGATCTAGTGAAGACTCAAAACAAAAACTTTACATTTATCATGCATAATAAGATTAACAAAAAGTCTCAAAGTAGCATGAAAAAAAAATGCAAAAGATTGTATGTCATAATTTTCAATGATTTCCATAAATCATGATATCATTATTTAACAATTCTAACTCCCCTTGAATGAAATGTATTTTATGTTCAATAAATTCAGACTTTCATTCGTGAATTGTAAACTCTGTATTCATGGAGATACCAATTGTGCTTTTAAATTTATCATGTCCTGCTTCAAATATTAATTTATTTCATGTAAGTGCTCATGGATACCAGTATCAAGAATCATACCAATATCATATCAACATCATCAATATCATAACATGCTTATGTTTAATTTGTTCACATTCAAATTTTGCTAAACTTTTCTCCCTTTTTTTATATTAACAAAATGGTTAAATTGAAAGAAATCTTATGCTAAGGTACTAAGGACCAAAAAAATTTCGCATTTAGATTGCAATAACAAGGTTCATAAGCCAGCATTTATCATAACATGTTTATCCATTAGTAAATCATGCAAGAGATATATAATGTGATCCATCATTAGCATGTAAACTGATATGGTCAATAATTAATTTCATACTCATATATCAATACCATATCAAGATTCATGCTTCATAATCATGCTCGGTAATTTCATACTCAAATTTGCAATGTGTAGTGAACCATAAATCATCAATATAAGTCAAGTCATTGTCATGTCTTTGGCAACATCAAGATATCATACATATTAGCATTTTAGCATAGTCATAACTCAGTATTTAGTTCATTTTATCATATCATTAATATCTCACCACATATGCATATTAGAATATCAGCATTTAGTATATAAGTATGTAACATATCAACATATCATATAAGTATGGAGCATATTATTATCATTTGTGCATTGTGCTACAATTTTGCTCAAATTGTTCTCATGTTGCTCAAGTATCTCTTATTCTCAAATATTTTTTCTTAATCAAAATGCTCATTCAATAAGCTCAATTTTGTTTTAGATTTTATTTCTTTTGATTTCATATGAATTCTCAAAATTCATATTACTTTCCAAATCTTAATACTTTCTAAGTTAAGCCTCGTACGAATCATCCTATGATTTTGACCAACAATGTCATTTTTGTTTTTATTTGTTTTAATGTTATAGTCGTCAATAAGCTTAAACTCTTCTTTGAGATTTTTCCATTTCAACTAGTTCAATATCCTTGTATTGAATTGGGTTAAGTAGCTTTCTTTATTCAAAGACATTCTTTGTGCACCAATTATTCTATCAAAGTTCTCTTTTTTTCTAGTGAAATTGTAAATTATTTTAGTTTGATCCTCATTTTTCCTCTTAAGATCACTGATTCTTGAGTCTAGAGTATTTTTACCCTTTTCTTGTAACTTTTCTTGGTTTTGAGACATCTTGATAATTTTATTTTCTAGTTCAGAAATATATAAGTGTTTTTCATTATCCCTAAAAGTTTTGGACTTTAAATTTTCTAGTTCTTTTATCACCTTCTCATTCTTACTTTTTAGTCTATTGATTTTTAAATCTTTTTCTCTTTCAGCAAGTCTTAAAAATTCCAACTCGTTCATTACAATTTCATTCTTATTTTTCAATAATGTATACCTTTTTAGTCATTTTAACTAGAATCTTATGAACTTTGAATAGTTCACTTTGTAGCTCTATATAAAAATGGCATGCTCTCATCATTGGTTTCATTAAATGAATAACTACTATAAGCATTAAACGATTTTGATAAGGAGTTTTGTTTTTCATCATCATCCCATGCCATATAGCAAGCAATCTCTTGGTCACTTTATTTATTGTCAGAACTATTTGTACTCATATTGTTGTACTCATATTATCCCAAGTAGTGAAGTTTCATTATTTTTTTTTCGTTTCTTTTTGAAATCTTTCTTAAGTTGTGGACAATCTAATTTTATTATTATTATTGTTGTTGTTGTTTTGGTTGGAGGAGGAAAAAGAAAGGAATAGTATATTTTTGAAAGACGAATAAAGTACTAGCATCTTTCAAATAGAAAGGTAAAGGAGATGCTTACTCATGGGGGGGTATACAAATTAATAAATAATTGAAGGTCAAAAAATAATTTTGCATATCATAATATTAATGGCGGAGGTAAAATGGACCCCACTTTTTTTTGCTTTTCAGTCTTCCAATAGGGATTCATGGTTGCATGTGAGTCCCCGTCAGCGCCCCCCCAAATAAAATAAAATAAATTGAAAAGCCCAAAAGGCGGAGGACGATGACGCATCGGTTCTTTTTCCAAGTCAAGCAAATCCTTCAAACCAAGTAAACCCCAAAGTCTTGAGTGTGGAAGTCATTTAGGCATTCGTCGCTTTCCGGGGTTTGGACACTTTCCCTTTACACATTTCAAATCATTCTTAATTATAAGCTCAGCCATTGGATTCTTAACTTTACCCTCAATTTACTTTTTCCTAAAAAATTATTCATGTTTAGTTAAACCCTATATATAATTAGTCATGTGATTCTCAATTGGTATAAAAAATTTAATTAAAAAATCGATTAAAGTTTAAGTTTAAGTTTAACGAAAACTTATTATAACCTATTTTCTTATTATTACTAGAGTTTTATTTTTATGCGGAACATGAATTTTAGAATTTGAATTTGAATTTGAATTTAAGTGAACTTAGACAAATTTCAATACAATTTTATATTATTATACCTTATCCAAACTCAAGGTTTTTCCAAACATGAGATTAGTATAATTTTTAAAAATTTTAAAAATAAGTAGTGATTTTGTAATTATTGAAAATTTAGAGATGAAAAATAAGAAGTATTTTTCGTAATTAAAGAAATTCATTTTTTTTATATTTTTAATAACAATTTTTGAAACAAAAAAATATGCTAGCATTTTTGTACTCTTGTATGAAATTTTTGAATAATATAAAATTATATTATTTTTTAAAAATTCATGTAAATTTATGTGAATTTGAAATAAATTCAACATAATTTTATACTATATTTTTTTCAAACCCATTAAAATATAAATCTAAACTCTTAATTTCATGCTCTTAACTGTATGATAAGTCTCAAAATTATTCATGTTTCCAAATACTATCATCCTATATTTAGAAAGGTTTTGAACTTGATTTGCATTAAATTTGAATAAAATACAATATAAAATTGTATTAAAATTTATTTAAATACATCCAAATTCAAATCCAAGATTCAAAATTTATATTATCAAACACAGCATCAAAATAAAATAGAATTTTCCAATCATAAGATTTTTTTCTCATGCTATATGTGGTGCCGCCTCCTATTTATGCATTTAAAAACTTAATTACTTTATGTTTAGAAGTTTAAATTTTGATATTAAATCCAAATTTGCTTGGAGTTCAACATACTATAATACAATATAGTATTAAATTAATCTACCAAAATTGATACAAATCAAAGTTGACACTAAAATTTTTTTCTTTCAATTATAAATTATAATTTTTTTTCCCCAATTGGACAAGCATAAAATATCTGCACTTTAATGTAATCCCAATATTCAAACCTTAAAATTCAATGAAAATTATGCTTATTGATATTTTTTTTTCCTAAATGAGCATAGTTTATTTTTAAAAGTTTTGTTAAGTATTTTAAATTCATTAAGCTCATTAAATGATTAGGCATAATTAAGGCCTTTTGAACATTTAATCATATATCTAAGATAATGGATACTTGACCCTCACGGGCATGGTGCGGTGGAAAGACATTAGCACGTAAGAAGGAGTATCAGGGGTTCAATTCTCAGTAGATACACAATGTGTGCACTATCGCTTGCACGAGATAAGAAAAGTGAAACACTTATGTGACTTCTAATGCATGTATGTCTATTTCAGTTGTTACAAGAAATGTCGATAGCAACATTTGGCATCAATGACTTGGTCACATAAGTGAAAAGGGATTCAGAGTGATGCACTTAAAAAGAAAGTTGAGTGATCTACGGTCAGTAGAGATTGATATGTGCAATGATTGTATACTCGGGAAATAGGAGAGGGTTAGTTTCTAGACATTCACTAGTACCCCAAAGAAGAAGAGGCTTGAAATTGTCCACTCAGATGTATGGGGACTGACGATCATCTCATCCACAGTTGGAAGGAATTACTTCGTAATGTTTATTGATGATTATTCTCGGAAGGTATGAGTTTACTTCCTGAAATACAAATTTGATGTCTTTGATGCTTTTAAGATTTGGAAAGCAATGGTCGAAAATGAAACTGGTTTGAAAATCAAGAAACTGATAACTGATAATGGTGGTGAGTATGGTGACATTGGGTCAATAAATTCTACTATGAGCATGATAACATGATAGAAAGAACTATGCCAGGCACGCCTCAGCACAACGGCGCAGCCGAGCGGATGAATTGATCATTGACTGAAAGAGCCAGAAGCATGTGTATGCAGTTAGACTTACCAAAGCAGTTATGGGCAGACGCAGTCAATACAACGACATACTTGATTAATAGGAGTCCATCAGTACCATTGGATAACAATCTACCAGAAGAGGTATGAAGCAGAAAATATGTGAGACTTTCGTATTTGAAAGTTTTTAGTTGTGTAACATATGTGCATGTTAATGATCATGTCATAAATAAGCTTGATCCAAAGTCCCGGAAATGCACCTTCGTCGGTTATGGTGAAGATGAGTATGGGTATTGCATTTGAGATGAAGAAAACAATAAGGTGATTAAAAGCAGAGATATGATCTTTAATGAAAAAGTGATGTACAAAGACATACACACAACAAAGCCAACAGAACCTGCAGAACTAGTTCAAAATGAAACAACCTATGTAGACTTGGACGATGTCCTAGAAGGCGTCGAGACACAACAATGAAACATTGAGAATCCTCAGGCGGAGGAGACACAACAGGAAAATGCCGAGATTCCTCGGGTAGAGGAACCAGTGGAGCAAATTGTTGCACCACCGCCTCCTACTCCAATTTCAGAGCTTAGGAGATCTTCTCGGCAGCATGTGCCAAATAAGAGGTATATGAATTATTTACTTCTTACAAATTGAGGAGAACCTGAATGCTATGATGCATCATGTCAGACGGGAGATTCGAGCAAATGGGAGCTTGCAATGAAGAGTGAGATGAAGTCCCCCAACTTCAACAAAACGTGGATATTAGTTAAGTTACCCAAAGGTAAGAAGACACTTCACAACAAGTGGGTGTAAAGGATCAAAGAGAAGCATGATGGATCCAGGAGGTACAAAGCCTGATTAATAGTCAAAGGCTTCAAGGAGAAGGAAGGAATTGACTACACTAACATTTTTGCACTGGTTGTGAAGTTAAGAACCATCAGATTAGTCTTGAGCATTGTTGCCTCAGAGGGTCTACATTTCGAGCAGTTGGATGTGAAGACAACATTTTTTCACGGTGATCTTGATGAGGAGATTTACATGCACCAACCAAAAGGATTCTCAATAAAAGGTAAAGAGGATCTTGTGTACAGATTGAAGAAGAACTTGTATGGTTTCAAACAAGCTCTTTGACAATGGTACAGAAAATTTGACAACTTTATGTGCAGAAAATATTTTCAAAAGTATAATGCCAACCACTATTTCTACTTCAAGAGGTATCATTTTAGCTATATCATACTATTGCTATATGTCGATGACATGTTAGTTACAGGACTAGATATAGGAGAGATTAAGAAATTAAAGCAGCAAATGTTAGAGGAGTTTGACATGAAAGACTTGGGTTCAGCCAAACAGATACTTGGGATGCAAATCTCTAGAGATAAGCAACAGGGAGCACTGTGGTTATCTCAGTCGGAGTATATTAGCCATATTTTATAGAGATTCAACATGAGCAGCGCCAAGGTAGTAAATACGCCATTGATCGGCCACTTCCGTCTCTCCAGAGATCAGGCTCCCCAGACAGATGAAGAGAAGAACTTCATGGCTAAAGTACCTTACACCTCAGCCATTGGAAGTCTCATGTACGTCATGGTTGGTACCAAACCAAACATTAGTCAAGCAATGGGAGCTGTCAGTAGGTTTATGTCAAATCTAGGGAAGACTCACTGGGAAGCAGTGATGTGAATTTTGAGATATCTACATGGCACTATTGATAAGTGCCTATATTTCCGTAAAGGAGATTTGAAAATTTGAGGGTATGTTGATGTCGCTTTCGCAGGTGAAATTGATATTCGTAAAAGCACCACCGAATATGTGTTCACTGTTGACACAACAGCTGTTAGTTGAATGTCACAGATACAAAATATTATTGTTCTATCCACTACAGATTCTGAGTATTTACTAGTGATAGAAGCCAATAAAGAGATGATTTGACTTCAAGGTTTGTTAATAGAGCTCGGAATAAAGCAGGAGAGAAATATTTTGCACAACAACGGTCATAGTGTGATACATCTGGTAAAGAACTCTGCATTTCATTCTAGAACCAAACACATTGGATTACGTTATCATTTCGTTAGATTTCTGTTAGAGGATGGAGTGTTGACACTGGAAAAAATCCAAGGTAGGAAGAATCCTGCATATATGTGACAAAAGTGGTGACTACAGAGAAGCTGAAGTTGTGTTCAACTTTAATTGGTTTTCATGCTTGAAGACAAATTTGAGTACATCATTATCTATATACTGGTTGAGATAGTATCTCCGTTTTCAAGTGAGAGATTGTTAAGCTGAAATGGAAACAGATAAAATATGGAAAACTGAGAAAATGGAAACGCCTTAAAGAGATGAGCGCAACTGCATGCCAAATTCATTAAAAAAAAAAATACAATTATTACGTGCTAAAATAATCCATTAAATACCACGTGCTCATTATCTCATTAGAATGCAATAACTCATTTCTTTCTATATCTATCTTATGTATCTATAAATAAGAACATTTGTATTGTGTGAAGTGTGCAAGTGAAGTGAGTGAGCGGGGAGTGTGAGAGTACTGAAGGTGAAAGAGAGAAAAGTGTGAGAAGAGTTTAGTTGAGTGTATGTCTCCTCCTCTTGTTTTTCTCCCAGGTTATAGTATATTCAGCGTGTTTCGTGGACGTAGGTCGGATTAGACCGAATCACGTAAATCTAGTGTTCTTATTTTGTGTACTTATTTTGCTTGTGCGTGTGATTATTGTTCCTAAATCCCTAACATGGAGTTCTCGCATCATCCATAATAATAATAATAATAATAATAATAATAATAATGGATACTTGTTATTTGTCAACACTAATTGAGTTCCTACGATTTTAAAAATATATATATGAAGGACATTTTTAGTTTCAAAAAATAATTCTTTATTTTTTTTTAATCTTTCTAGAGGATTACTTGTTGGAGTATAGCCTCTCATAACAAAATGGAATTAAAATATAAGGAGAAAAAACTAAAAGTAGAAAATGCAGCTAAGAAGAGAAATTAGATTATGTTATTTCAAGTTAGTTTTAGTTGCAAAAAATAATTCTTTAATTTTTTTAATTTTTTATCTTTCTAGAGGATTATTTGTTGGAGTTTAGTCTCTCATATTGACAAAATGAAATTAAAATCAAAGGAGGAAAAACAAAAAGTAGAGAAGATAGTTGAGAAGAGAAATTATAATATGTTATTTTAGTTACTAATTTTTTTGGATACGTCAGGTTTCCTGGGCTTGCGTGCTAGACTAATCCCACGGCTACGCCAGTTATACCCTCAGCCAATACGTAGGAGGTAAATCGCGGATGTGCGCTGCAGGCGGCAGGGTTTGAATCCCAAACTTTACCTTTGTCCAATGCCGTCAGTTGAATCTGTTATTTTAGTTACTTTTGTTATTACTTCAAGTGTATATAAATACTAGCTTACTCATTGTAAATTAATTAATTTTTCAATTCAATTGTTCGGTTCAAACTATTCAAGTTCCCGAGTTCTCTCTATTTCTTCCGCTATTTTCTCTCTATTTTTTCCTTGTCATCGAGTTTTGACATGGTAACTAGCTTATTTATTGGTGGTGTAACATTTTGTATAAGAAAATTGAAAAATGATAAAAAAGATTTTTGTAATACTCACTTGTGGAAAATAATTTTGTTTTATTTCTAAATAACTACAAAAATATTATCTTATTTTTCAATTTTCAAAATCTGTTTGAAAAAGTTGTAAAATTAAAATATTTTTCACTATTATCTAGAGTTTTTAATTTTCAAATTAGACTTTCATTAGATCAAATTCAGTGTTTATATCGATCAAGCCAATCACTCACGAGGATCCAAACAAAAATCAAATCATATTTTCTTATTTTATGATCAAATAGTCCATTATTTATTGACATTTTTTTATAGATCAAATCAAAACACTTATACCATAGTTAATTTGTGAAACAAACGAGTTTGTATAATAAATTTTTGAATGAAAAGTAAGATTAAATGGTAAATTTAATTTTATTTCACCTCATTCCATTCACTTCCATACTCCAAACATATTTATAATTATTCCTTTAAGAAGAATATATACATGATTTTTTACTCGTATTTTAATATAATAAAAAAAATTATTACAGTAAAAAAATTTAAATATCTGAAAAAAAAAGTGGTAAAATTTTAACTAGAGGGTAAATTGAAAATTTTGAGATGGGACGAACGAAAATTAAATTAGCAATCACAAAATGCGGAAAAAACCGGGCAGGTGCTTTTCTTAATTTGAAGGGAACAGAAATTCTTTCTCCCTTTTTCCCAAAATGTCCCTGTCCTTTTATCTTCCTCCAGAAGCGAAGACCTCACTCTGACTATATAAATTCTCTCTCGGCCCGCGCAGCTTCCACTTGCATGCTCTCTTCTCTAGCTACTCTGTCTTTACCGTAGCACTAGTCTCTCTTTCTCTCTCTCTAGCGAAACGGTCATGTCTCGTCGTGGTGGTGGCGGTGGCCGACGGTCGGACTCCGGTCCGAATCAACAGCCGGGGCCGTCATTTCAGAGAGGCGGAGGCGGAGGTGGGAGAGGACGCGGAGGCGGAGGCGGAGGCGGGAGAGGACGCGGAGGTGGTGGTGGCGGTGGCCGTTCCGGCGGTTTCCAGCCGGCTCCTCCTGCTGCCGGCGCAGGGAGATTTCAGGTGGCTTCTCCGCCTGCTGGCGCGGGGGGGTTCCAGGCGGCTTCTGCGCTCGTTCAGCACGCAGATGTTCCAGAGTCAGTAGATTACCCGGTTTTGTCGTCTGCGTCGGATGTTACAGAGGTGGTAGATTACCCGATTTTGTCGTCTACGTCGGATGTTCCAGAGTCGGTAGATTACCCGGTTTTGTCGTCTACCTCGCCTTCGCTGGCATCGTCCAGCGCTGACATGGAGCGTCTCTCGTTGCAGACGCCGGAGCCGGCTCAGCCGCCGCCCCAGGCGCAGGTCGTTGAACGAACACCCACTTCATCGAAGGCTGTGACGTTTCCGAAGAGACCAGGATACGGTACTGTAGGACAGAAGTGTGTGGTGAGAGCGAATCACTTCCTCGTCCAGGTTGCGGAACGTGATCTCTACCAATATGACGTGAGAAGCCTCTCCTCATTTGAACATTATTATTACTAATGTCCTGATTGATGTGTTGTATTGGCTGCGATGCAGCCATTGTAAGCCAGCAGGTCAACTGGGTTTCCATGTTTTACAGTTTTGATTTTCTTTATTATGGTAATCTGAAATGGCGCGTGGGTTATTTTATTATTATTATTATTATTATATATTATTAATATGATTACTTAAAGCACTCGAACTCTAATGCATGTAGCTTTATATAATCTTTTTAAAAATATGCTAGTAATTTGATTAAATTGAATGGATTCGGTCTTATATTGGTAATTTGGTAATAAAAAAAGAAAGAAGATGAGTTTTTTTTTATCACTTTATTTTATTTTATGTTTTTAGTTTCTTTCGTTTTTCTTATTTAATGCATATTATTTGAAATTTATTGTCTTTTTTTGGCTGCTGTTTAATGTTGAGGTGATTGGGAAATCATTTCAACATTCGTGGTGTTTCTTTTGCTTTGCTTTTATGTGTCTCTTGTTATTTCAACAATCAATCTCTCCCCTTCGCTTTGATATTTTGAAGACCATTTGGAATCACTTTTCTTGCTTTTGAAAGTGGATTCTTTAAGATGGGTTTCGGAAGCTGGAAAATATTTTGAAATTGACCGGAAGGGTGGTAATGATCCACATGATTTACTTTGATTTTGCCTAACCATTTATGTTGGCATATTTACAATATTTACTTACATTTGTTATCTTCTTAATTTTGAAGCCCTATTGGGGATTTTGAGCACTTTTCTCTTATTGTTAATGCTTGCAAGAGTTCCCTTGGGTTCATTTTATTGTCTGCTTTGGTAAATATTAATTATCTATTGTCACATTTGCTTATTCCTCTATGTGATTCAGTGCTATGGGTTTTTGGCTTTTGGTTTCACTATTGCCATCTTCTGTGAGGTTGGACTCTGCTTATTTTTTCCCATTTTGTTCTTTGTGGCTTATACATCTGATTCAATGGATGGTGTAGGTGTCAATTAATCCTGAGGTTACTAGTAAGAAGGTTAATAGGGAAGTCATGAAGCAGCTTGTTAGTTTATATGGTCAGTCACACTTGGGTAAGCGGCTGCCGGCATATGATGGTAGGAAGAGCTTGTACACAGCAGGGCCATTGCCCTTTAACTCGAAGGAATTTGTTGTTAAGTTGGTTGAAAAGGAAGATCGTGCTGGTGCAGCAAAGTACTTGTTTTCTCTTAGATATTTTTGAAGCTGCGGTTTCTCACCGTCTTCCTAATGCCTTGCTTATTTGATATGCAGAAGGGAACGGCAGTTTAAGGTGGTGATAAAATTTGCATCGAAGGCTGATCTCCATCATCTGCAACAATTTTTACGGAGTAGACAGCTGGATGTTCCTCAAGAAACTATACAAGTTCTTGATGTGGTTCTTAGGGAAGAGCCGTCAAACAAGTAATCATATATTTTTATCTTACTGTGAATGTGGAGATATGATATCTCTAGTTCAATACATTTTCTGATCAGTTGATACTTGTTTGCTTTAGATATACGGTTGTGGGAAGGTCATTCTTTGATAAGAGTCTGGGGCCAACAGGTGAACTAGGTGATGGTATAGAATATTGGAGAGGATACTATCAAAGTCTTCGCCCAACACAAATGGGGCTCTCTCTCAATATTGGTATCTCTTCCCTCAATCATTGGTCCTGTGCTTTTACGGCTCTTTGTGTAGTGTTATGACTTGTGATATCTTGAGTGATCTGAAATTATGTTGCTCATGGTAAAAATTTGATTCTCTTTTTATCTCAGCATCACTAAATATTTTGTTCTCTTGCTGCAGACGTGTCAGCAAGATCTTTTTATCGGTCAATTAAAGTCTCCGAGTTTGTTGGGGAATATTTGAATCTTAGAGAATTAACAAGGCCTCTATCTGATCAGCAACGTTTCAAGGTAATACTTTGGGATATTAATTATTACCAGAGTGCTATAATCTAGCTCTGGCAAGAAATGTATACAATAGGAGGATTTTCAAAAAGAATGAGGGTGAAGAAGATATTGAATTATGTACTGGTCTTTTGTACTTCATGCATTGATCTTTTGTACTACTTAATAGGTTTTATGTTCTTTTGTCAATACATATGAAGTTTGGTCAGTTCATTTTTCCAACATTAAATTTGAGGGAGGAGCATATGTATTCTGCAACTGGGGTCAAATTTGGTGGAGAAGTGATATGTTGGGATGAAGAAGTGCTAAAAATGAAGAAGTATTATCTTTAGCAGAGTCTATTCTTGTGTCAAAAGGATTTACAGGGTCTTTTCCCTTGCAAATTCCTGCCATTCAAAGCTAGTAAGATACACTAATTGGTCCTCCTACTCTGTTCTGCCCTCTTGCTTAATCTTGAAACAGTGAACAAGTTAAAAAGCTTTTCCTTAGATGTTGAGAATTGTCTCTCCAACACTATGTTCTGACCCTAGTTTTGAATTTAGTCTTGGCATCAAGACTGTTCTAGTTGAGCAAAGTGGCAGTTTTATGTTACAGACTGCCTGCATCTAATGTTGTACATGCTAATTGTCATGAACACAACCTATTCTTATGGAAGGAGAGTCACTGCTATGAGCTACTTCTTGCTTCTATTGGTAGTGCTACTCCTAACATGCCACTTATTTGTTCTATTGTGTCAGTTTACTGGTTTATGTATTTACGCCAAATTGTTCTTTCTTGAACTAGTTTGATTGTTGCCCTCCATTCTTTGTTTTGGAAGCTAGTATTGTGGTTTCTTCTTGTGACGTGGCAGATCAATAGTTTTTACTAGTTGTGCTGAAAGAATTTATTCTTGGAAGTATATGACTGTATAAAACTTTGTGATATATGTTTGCAGTATTTTTTCTTGAACTAGTTTGATTGTTGCCATCCATTTTCTTAGTTTTGAAAGCTAGTATTTTGGTTTATTCTCGTGCTAATGAATTTGTTCTGTTTACCTAAGAATCAGTTATTCAATTCCTGGATCATGTCAGTTTATTTGGTTTATTTATTTGGTTTATGTATTTATTTAATTGCTTGTTAATTTATTTTTTTGTTTTGATGCTAGTCTGTACAGTCAAGATTCAAGAATGACTGGTAGCATTTTCCCACCATATTTATTTGGATATTGACATATGTTTGCGTTTATCATTTTCTGTAAATTTTTAGCTGAAGAAAGCTTTGAAGGGAGTTAAAGTAGTGCTTACATATAGGGAGTATGCAAAACGTTACAAAGTCAGTGGCGTGTCTTCTCAACCACCTAGCCAGTTAATGTGAGCCTCCTTCCACCTATGTCTATGTTTGTGTGTGAAATTTTTTCTAGGGGATATTGAAAGAAGCCTGTATTTGTGTATGGGTGTTGAATTATTTTCTTGATATAGAAAATAATGTATTGTCCCATTTTTATTTTTCAAGCAGTAATAAGGATGTGATGGCTATTTGTCCTCATGAGGTTATTGGGAGTTCTCCTTATGAGTACCTTTAAAATTGAATCAGTACAATCGTTATCATTATAAGAATATGTACAGGATAAAAACATCGGCTACACCATTTATGTTTTCATTGTTAATACTAGTAAGATATCTATGGTTACATTTGTTGGTGCAAATGGTAACTTTTTTTTTTCTGTGCGACCATGTAGTAGTTCATGGGCGCACATTTTGAGTAATCAATTTTTAACAAAGGTTTGTCTTTGATATCGGTGGCTTAAGTTCTTTCGGTGCAACTAATGCAATTCCTGATTTGAAAAATAACATTTAATGAAACCCCACATGTGAAAATACATTTAAAAATGCCACATCTATACAACAAACAACATTGGCTGCTGAAAGTGAAGAAAAAATATCAAATAAACTGATCTGGATGTTTTGCTTTATCGTGACCACCCTCCTTCGTAGTATTTTTTTAAATTCTATGGGTTGAAGTAATAATACATTAGTTTGTGGTTTGAATGAGTGTTCCATGTTTGGCACATGCCTTAAAGAAAATTAACTGATTATTATGACACATAAATTTTATTCATTACCATCTCTATGGTGGAATTTTATGTGCTTTTTCATTACCACAATGGAGGCTGTTATTTTCCTGTTGAATTAGTGTTTTTATTCTGTCACCTGAGCTTGATCATTTTTGGTGGTTTTCTGTCTGTCTTTGTTAGGTTTTCTGTTCATGAAAATGGAACAAAGATTTCAGTGGCCCAATACTTCCGTGAGAAGTACAGTATTGAGCTCCAATATCCACGTTTGCCTTGTATTCAAGCTGGGAATGATTCCAACCCTATCTATTTGCCCATGGAGGTTATTATATCAAGGATTCAAAGATTAATCTGTTGGTTTGGTAATTATGCTGTTACTCTTTTCCACATACTGATGCAGTAGTTTTCTTTTATTGCAGGTTTGCAAAATTGTTGAAGGGCAGAGATACTCTAAGAAACTAAATGACAGGCAGATCACTGAACTGTTAAGGGCAACCTGCCAACGCCCGTATGAAAGGGAAAATAGAATTAGGAATGTAAGACTCTAATTAATCTGAAGTATTTGTGATTGCGATATTGTTTTTAATCTTGAAAATTAGGTGATTCATTCTCGCTTCAGTTCTGCTTCTTACTTGCGCCTTTGTGCAGATGGTTAAGGCGAACAACTACAAGGATGACAAACTTGTGAAAACGGAATTTGGAATTGAAGTGAGGGATGACTTAACATCTATTGATGCTCGAGTACTGCCACCTCCAATGGTATGTAGAATTTTAAGTTCCCTATACTATCAAGGACATTGCTTGTCCACCCCCACCCCGAACAAAAAAAGTTGACTCTCTTTCCTGTTCAGCTCAAGTATCATGAGACAGGGCGAGAGGCAAGGGTTGAACCAAGGGTGGGACAATGGAACATGATCAACAAGGTGAAGTGGCATTTATTTACTTGGTTTTTTTTTTATTTTTGGGATAAAAATTTGGATACATGGCTAGAAGAATCAGTGTACTATGCATGCATCAACGGATATTTTTTTGGTGGTGCTATGTATTCTGATGCCATGATTTAGAGCTCAAGTTTGCAGTGGTCATTTGGATCTGGAATTCTTTGCAAGTTCTATTGAATCTTTTGGATTGTCCAGGGTTACATCTGGATAGTGGAAGATACATGTTACATGATTTTAACTGTCTTTCTGATATATCATACCCCTTTACTCTTATTGCCAGTCTCTTCCATGATATGACCATTTACTCAGGGTTTTCTATTGATGGTGTTTGATTGTCCCTAGTGTAGCTTTTAACATCTGTATTTCAATGTAAATTGAAAATTTTGGTCATAAAATTGTGCAGAAAATGGTCAATGGTGGTACTGTGCATTTCTGGGGATGCATAAATTTTTCATCACGCCAAGATGTGGCTTTTCAATTCTGTCGGGAACTGGTCAATATGTGTGTTAGCAAGGGAATGGTATGTATATGTATTTCTTTTAATTGTGGGTATTTTTTTCTGCAGTCTAAATTGAAACGCATATTTAACATGACAACAAAACAAGAAATGAGAAAAAAAGTTGTAAACTAATTGACAATGCTGAATTCCATAATTATTCCAGGTATTCAGCCCAAACCCTTTATTTCCCATGTTCTCAGCTGATTCTCGTAATATTGAGAATGCTCTTGTAAATCTTCACTCTCAATCTATTTCAAGACTAGCAAGCATGGGGCAGAACGGAAGACAACTTCAGTTGCTGATAATTATTTTACCTGATGTCAGTGGGTCATATGGTGAGTTGTAGAATCAAGTTTTATTTTTTATTTTTTGTTGCTGAGATGAAATTCTTGATGCTAAAATTGCTAACAGGTAAAATTAAGCGAATATGTGAAACTGAGTTGGGGATCGTCTCTCAGTGCTGTCAACCTAGACAAGCCCAGAAACTTAGTAAACAGTATCTTGAAAATGTGGCATTGAAAATCAATGTGAAGGTCTGTTCGACAAAATTTTCATTTGAATATTTTATTTATTTATTTATTGTTCATTTAGAATTTGATGGTTGAGGATGATGCTTTGGTTAGGCTGGAGGGCGGAACACTGTGTTGTTTGATGCAGTTCAAAGAAGAATTCGCCATGTTACTGATCGACCAACTATTATTTTTGGTGCTGATGTTACCCATCCACAACCAGGGGAGGATTTTAGCCCATCGATTGCAGCTGTACGTCGTGAATCATCTCCTTTTGTACATTTGTTTGATTCATTAATCATAGGTATATGTTAAATTCTCTAGTGAACTAGCACAGGTTGTGGCTTCAATGGACTGGCCAGAGGTTACCAAGTACAGAGGACTCGTCTCTGCACAGTCTCATCGAGAAGAAATTATCCTTGACCTTTATAAGTTGATTCAAGATCCCCAGAGGGGTGCCATTCATGGTGGTATGATTCGGTAAGAATAAAAAATGTTTATCCTTTCAATTGCTTAGTATTATTCTTTTCCTCAATTGTACTTCAATTTTTTTCCCAGGGAATTATTGATAGCATTTAGGAGATCAACTGGGCACAAACCTCACAGAATAATATTCTATAGGTAAATTTACTTGTGACATGTTTTTTGATGATATCTTTTTAGAAGTTTGATGGTGCTTTACCATTTGTTGCATGCTTGTTTGACATTTGTTATGTTTGGAATTTTGTTGACTGAATTTTTTGGCTCGTAAGTCGGTGATGCTTGGGTGATGTAGTTATTGTCAAGGTTGCGTTGCGGTAGTATTTTTTTGTTAAGACTGATCATTGGTACAAAATTTTTATGTTCGGTTTTAAATGGCAGAGATGGTGTTAGTGAAGGTCAGTTCGGTCAGGTTTTGCTGTACGAGATAGATGCCATTCGAAAGGTATTTGATGTATAATCATATTTTTTGAGGATTTATCTGTTACTTCTGTTTATTTATTTTTTATTTTCATTTTTCTTAATCATTTGTTCTGTGCTGAAATTTCATTTATCTCTCAGGCTTGCGCTTCTCTGGAAGAGGGTTATCTGCCACCAGTTACTTTTGTAGTAGTGCAGAAAAGGCATCATACACGCTTCTTTCCTGTAGACCGCCAACAAACAGATAGAAGTGGGAACATTCTACCCGGTTCGTGTTCTTCTTTCCTACTGAATTATTGTGACTTGAATTGATAGCATGTTCCTAACAAACTTTGTTTTCAGGTACTGTTGTGGACACCCGCATCTGCCACCCAACAGAGTTTGATTTTTATCTTAATAGTCATGCAGGAATTCAGGTAAGGGCCTGGATGTATTAACCTAACGTTGGTTTGGGACTTCTACAATGATACATCTGCATTCTGTTACAGGAAAAAATTGTCTCATGCTGTAAAAAAAAGTATAGTATAATTGAATTATCGTTTGAACCATGAATGCAGGGAACAAGTCGTCCGGCACACTATCATGTGTTATATGATGAGAACAAATTTAGTGCAGATGATTTGCAGATACTAACAAATAACTTGTGTTACACGTAATTTCCTCTCTTTGCCGTAGCTCTTTTCTGCCCGTGTGTTTGTGTGTGTGTTTTTTTTTACTGTTCATTTTATTGCTGTTTATGTAATTTTCTCAATGGTTTTTCAGATATGCGAGATGCACACGATCGGTTTCTATAGGTACACCGCCTCGATCCATTGGTCAATTGACTTGAGATCATTTTCCATGTACTTGGTAGTATTGTTTTGGTTGGCTGATTATGATTCCATGTGCAGTTCCACCTGCTTACTATGCTCATCTTGCGGCATTTCGTGCTCGTTACTATATTGAGGGTGAATCATCGGATGGTGGATCGACCAGTGGAGGAGGGAGGAGCACGAGGGAGAGGATGGCTGATGTTCAACCCCTGCCCACGATCAAGGATGCTGTGAAGGATGTGATGTTCTATTGCTGAAGTTTCCGGGGTAGGGGACATCCCTTTTTTCCTGTGATGACAATGGTTCTGAGGCTGCAAATATTCAGGTCCAGGATTTTGTCACATTAACAATGCCAAAAGAAGTGCCTGAGCCATGCTTTTACTTATGTTTATTTTTTGTTGTTGGTGATGGTTTGGTTTTTAAACCACACTGCTGTTCTTTTTTAGTTGACAGTCGGTGTCTGTTCCTGTCTATCATTTGTTGTATACACATTTGTTTATGAGTTATAATTTGATTTAAAAGCATTAATTTTTCAATTTACATCAAAACCTAATCCGCATATAAAAATATTAACTAGTGGCTTTTTTTTCTTTATGAATATCTAAATAAAAGTTCTCATGCCCTTAAAATTTCATAACTAATAAAATGAGCTTGGTCAATTCTTTTAGTAATTTTTTAAAAAAGGCGCTAAAACTATACAAGTAGTCGTGAAATTTATCCCTTTAACGGCCACACCCATTTCATTTAATTCATAAAAAATGATAAATATTCTCTATATTTTTAGTTTTTATTCTTTTTAAACATTGACTATGTATTTTAAATCACTTGCCTAAAGAAGGAAAAAGCTAAATCAATATATGGCAATAATCCATAAATCCAAGCTACAAGCATAGAGAGAGATTTCAATTATCTTAAAAGCTAAATTCCACATTATTTTTTAATTAAGAACATGTACTCTTTTTAGAGTACCATGATGATCATCATCATATCTATGGTGATCATCTTATTGAAAAATTTAGGTATTAATGCGCTGCCATTTAAATGCTAATGTTGCCAATAGGTTCTTATGAGTTCAAAATTAAGATCTTACATGTTGAGAGGCCTATTCTTGAACTATATCTCCTTTTGAGAGTGACAGCTTTCAAAGTAAGTGAAATTATCGTCACGACCTTCTTTTTTCAATAGTCCGCTACAATGCTTGATTTTGTTTCTTCAAACATTGGGGCTCTGCTTTCTATGATTAACATTAGATCTTTTTCTTAGATTATTATTTAGATATGTATATATAATGGAGGGAGAATGCAAAAAATGAAATGTGAGAAGATGCAAAGGTTGGGAGAAGAATCATTTAGAGGAGGAAATGACAAGAAATGGAAAGGTTCGGAAACTATTGCTTGGAAAAAAGGACAGGGTAATAAAGGTTGAATGTATTTGTAATTAAAATTAAAAACCTTTTAAATATTAAAGGCAAAATAGGTAGATTTTGTCATAATGAACTATCAAGGAAAAAGCTTTGTGCTTTTAGGAGTAGTACTAGGATTACCAAAGTTTGACCTTTGTGCTTTTAGAAGTATAAAGACCAAATCTAGTATTTTGAATTTTCAAAGGTTTATCATACTAGAAATTGCATTTCATCATTTTTGTTTCTACAGTTCACCAAAATAAAATATCTAAAAATATATATATATATATATATAAAAAGAGACATCAAAATGGATTTTCAGCAAACCTAGGTAAGGCCTTTTCTGTTTAACCTCTCAAAATAGTGTAAAAGCCTACACCCATGCTAACAAATTTCCAAGTACTAAAACAACATGCATTTGATTTGAAATACAACACAAATATATAAGACTTAAAGGCAAACTAGGAACTACATAACAATAAAATTGATTCAATTTTTTTTTTTTTTTTTTTTTTATGTTGGGCTTACAATAGAAAGTTTTAAAAAAAAAATTAAAAAAAAAAAGGAAAAAGCAACCAAAAGGCCATCAAAACATTGATAGAACTTAGAGGAGACATACAAAAAATAAAATAAACAAAGCATGGAGAGAAAAATGTTATCATAATATGAATTATTGTGTAAGAGGAGAAGCTACAAGGCCTTCAGTTCTTTATAAAGTACCAATTTAGAGAAGGTAATTAGGTGGCGGATTACTTGACTCGTCAAGGCGAGAGAGGCAACACGAGGAGATATTTTGTAGGTGATGCGATGCCGAGTAAAATGAGATGTCTAATTTGTATGGATAAGATGAGTATTCCAAGCCTTGTTCTTTAATTGTCATTTTTTGTTAGGGGAAGGGGATGATTCCAGCAACACAAACACAACACAATCACACAGAGAACACAAAAGAATTATGTGGTTCAGCCAAACTCGGCCTACGTCCACGGGAGAGAGGGAGTCTCACTGTATGATCAATAAGAAAAATACAATGGAGGAGGAGAACACACTCTAATTCAACTTAAGCTCAAACCTCTCTACCTCACACACAACTTTCTTGATTCTTCTACACTTTGTATATTTTTCTCAGACACGCTCCATGCTATACTTTACAAAGCAATGTATTAATATATACCAAAGAGGAGCATTGAGATGGAGCAGTAATAAAAAACGAAATGCATGCTCAAGGCTACGTATGCTCCACGAGCTATACCTTCCCAAGCATAAATAAATGCACCCACATGTGTGGGCCAACAAATCATCCCCTCCAAACATGTGGGGACAACCAAGTGTTCGCTACTCCGATGCTGAAACACTGTGACCTCGCCCTAGTCTCTAGACGTCCGCACCCCCTCGCTAGAGTGCTCGCACCCTGTTGCTGAGGTGCTCATGTAGTAATCATCATTTGGATGATTTCAGTAGATTTAGGAGACTTATTGAATATGAGCATAACTCCAATTTCTCTCTAATCACTATCTTTGTCAACATATCTACTGGGTTTTGACTGCCAAGGATCTTCTCAACTGCTAATATCCCTTCGTCTAGAAGAGATTTGATGAAGTGATAGCAGAGTCCAATGTGCTTGTTCTTTGAGTGGAATTCTGAATTCTTTGCCAAATGTATGACGCTCTAATTGTCACTATAAAAAACACTCTTCACCTGCTTGAAACCCAACTCTATCAACAAACCTTGTAACCAAATCATCTCTTTGCTAGCTTCTGTCATGACCATATACTCTGCCTCTATAGTGGATAGAGCAACGATATTGTGTATCTATGATACCCAACTAACGACAGTAGCACCTACTGTGAATACATATCTAGTAGTGCTTCTTCTGTGATCTATCTCATTAGCAAAGTCTACATCTACATATCCCTGTAATGCCAGATTACTTTTGCCAAAAAATAAACATTTGTTAATTGTACCTCGGAGATATCGAAATATTCATTTTACCGTTTCCCAGTGAATTTTTCCTAAATTCGACATGAATCTGCTGATAGTTCCTGTAACGTCCTGCTTAATTTATCATATAATATTACAAATTTAATAAATAAGACAACCCGAACCCGTGGGTAACGGGGACACCTGTCATTCACAGCGAAACCTAGGCAGCAGTAAATGAAAAACATCATCATCATAACCACAAAAGATATAATACCAGAGTTAACTATAATCCATAAATATGGTATTTATATACATTTCCCAAAATACAAAACATATATGCATATCTAGGAACCCACAACACACATCTACTGTCCCTAGATCAAAACTTACCCTCCTAGCGGGGTAGTACTACTAACTCAACGGCGGCCCCGCCCCACCGGTTCTTATGAGTTTTCTGAAAATCATTTAATATTTGGGGGTGAGACACTTCTCAGTAAGAGAAAATAAACTAAATACAGCTGTGTGTCAACATGAATATTTAATGATAATATAGATATACAGTACATTCTCTACACTAGAAAACATTAATTATTTAATAACTACATAAACATATTCCTTCTTATTTTAAAAAATCATAACTGTCTAGTATAGCTAATAATACAGAAAACATACCCAGGATGAATAGCTAGCTAGTGTCATGTATTACCCCCCATGATGGGTTATGCAGCTTGGAGGCAGGACCCGACAATGGCTGGCAAACCACTGCCGAGTCAAAAATGTCTGTAAGTACATTGGGCCTGCCACACCTTGGTCCGGACTGCCAGGTGGACGTCTACAACTTTACACTGAAAGCCATATCGACTATCCATCTCCCACTCTCTCGTGGGGTGGTTAGCACCAATCTAAACATAGATATCTGATCTATATAGCTATGGTACCGTGCTCCTGAACTGAACTAAATTAACATCCGAGTTCTGATAACATTAAATAGATGATAATATAGCGCTTAACATAAGGAATTTGTAGCATTTTTTATAATTTCATAAATATGGTCTCGCGCCGAACATTTCATAAATACGACATCGCGCCGATCATTTCATAAATACGGCCTCACGCCAAACATTTCATAAATACGGCTTCGTGCTGAACATTTCATAAATACGGCCTCACGCCGAACATTTCATAAAAAACCATTCTGAATAAATAAATCAATTATCATGTATTTTCAAAATCATAATGTATTGTATTATTTCATAATCCCTAAAAACATGCTTTACTCATAAAATTGCTATAACATAATACTTGTCACGTAAAATAATGTTCATGCCACACAATGTTGAGTAAAATCATACATTTCATTCTAAAATTACATTTCCTATATAATAGCAGTATTTTCCTAAATGTACATTTTCTCAATAATATTCAAATATATCACATACTTTCTTGAAAATTAATTTTATGATAAATAATAATAATTTGCATGAAAAATTAACTGGTTTAGTTTATTCCCTTACCTAACACTGAGAAAAACCCCCTTAAAAATGCTCGTCCTGCACCCGTAGGGTTCCCCCGTTCAACATACTGAATTCAACAATTCTCAGAACTAAACTTCAGTATTTTCACGTGAATATCATTTCCTATAACTATGAAAAGATCAAATTTGGCATAAAAAGTCTTACTTCAACTCAGGAATGAATTTCAACTTGCTTCCACTAACGATCCGCTCCGACATATTTGGAGAGAACTTCCCTAGGAGCGTCATAGTGGCCTCAGATCGTCGATCTGGTGACTAACGGGGTCGAAATCGAAGAGAGAAGAGCAAGGAACCGTAGGGAGGAGAGAGAAAGGGTTGAGCGTCAAAATTCTGGTGAAAAAAATGAAATTTAGCCTTTTTATAGATTGGCCCTCGTTGACGAGCCACGTCACCTCATCGACGAGGTCAAGAGACAATTCGTCGACGAACCCTACCCTTCTTCGACGAAATTTAGAGTTGCACAAATATCCTCTCAGTATTTTCTCGTCAACGAAGCTTACCCTCGTCGACGAGACCCTATGTTATCCTCGTTGACGAGACCCTATGTTATCCTCGTTGACGAATCCCCTGTATTCGTTGACGAGTTCTTGATTAAATTCCTCAGTTATTACTCCCAAAGTGCAATGTTATTGACGAATGCTTCGCGTTTGTCGACGAAGTTTGCTGCCTCCTTCTGTTTTTGTTTCCATTTCTCTCCTTCTTTATTATTTAAATACCATTATTTTTTGGGTCATTACAGTTCCCACTGCATGAATAAGATCTGGTCTCGTGCAAACCATGACGTACATTAAGCTTCCTACAGCTAAAGCATATGACATTTTTTCCATTTCTTTCTTCTCCTCCTCTAACTCTGGAGGCTGAGTCTTTAATAACTTGAAATGACCGACTAATAGTATGCTGACTTGTAAAGACCCGAAAATTTAAAAGGATTAAAATAATTAGAAAAAAATATAAATAAAAAAACAGATAAATAAATAAAAGGAATGGTGTGGGAAAAAGAAGAAAAAAAATTAAAAATAAAAAAATTAAATTAAATTAAGATGAATTAAATAATTGGATAATTAGTTATTAAATTAAATATTTTTACATTGATTTAAAAAAAAAACAAACAAACTAATTGAAATAAGAGAAATATATATATATATATATATATATATATATATATATATATATATATATAAAGTGAAAGAAGAAAGTTTAATATATATATATATATAAAGTATCTGACAGAAGAATAAGTAAAGAAGAAAGAAGAAGAAGAAAGAAGAAAGAAGAAAGAAGAAGAAGAAAGAAGAAGAAGAAAGAGAAGAAGCAGGCGGCAACCCCCACCCCCTGAAAATTCCTGCGTGCTCCACGTCCGTCTTTATTTTTTTTTCTCTCAATTACTCGGTAAGTTTGCGACGAATCGGGAAACGGAAGGTGCCGTTGGAATCCTAGTTTTGCTGCCGACATTTCTACTGGAATAGATTTTTCGTGAGAAACGCTTAGGCACTGCTCCTAGGGAAAGGTAAATTTTCTCCATTTTCTCAATTTTGCTATTAATATGTGGTTAAATCGATGAACGGACACCACCACGGGGTCCTAGTCGTCGTCATCGTCATTTTGGCGTATGTAATTTTTCAATTGAGGTTTTCTAGGCCCTACTCCAAAGCGAGAGTGGGATTTAAGAATTTGACTAAATTTAAGGGTATAATTATTTATTTAGGAATTATGGTCTTAGGAAATATTTAAATAATATTTTATTCAGGAATAATTTATTGGAACTAGGAATTTAATTTCACGGTCCGGGTGAGCGCCGCATGTATTTTTTGGAGTCCCTGTTGGCGTAGTTCAAGAAACCAGGAAAGGGGAAAAATACATATTAAATCAGAAGTTTTATGAATTAAATTAAAAATAAATTGTGTTATATGTACGTGTAATTTTTTAGTGTGGGTAAAATGTCAGCCATTTTAATTATATTTTTTTCTGAGTTTAGGGCTGTTTATTAGACATGTACATGTGAAAATGAACTGATAAAAGTGGAAACATATTTTCAGAGTATTTATGTAAGAAATAAAAGGTATTTTTAGTATATAAACATTAAATGATGGTTGGCTTATTTTACAGGCAGTGTATGAGTTTTATTGCTAAATTGTGTGGCATGAGTAAAATATAATTTTGTGTGAAATTATGTTATATATACGAGATGCAAGATATATAGAAAATGAAATGAGCATGAAAATGATATATGAAATATGTTGCATGTGAGTGTTAATGCAATCATGGAATCAACCACGGCTGAAAAGATGCCGACCACGGCTCAAAGGATGCCGAAGCTAACCAACCACGGCTAAAAAGATGCCGACCACGGCTGAAAGGATGCCGAAGCTAACCAATCACGACTGAAAAGATGCCGACCACGACTGAAAGGATGCCGAAGCTAACCAATCACGGCTGAAAAGATGCCGACCACGGCTGAAAGAATGCTGAAGCTAACTAACCACGGCTGGAAAGATGCCGAGTATTTATGAATTAAAATAAAAATGAGTATGAAATGAAAATGAAATGAAAAAGGAAATGAATGGAATGGAAATGAAATGTGAAATGTGAACAATGTAAAATGGGAAAGAGCCACTTAAAGTGAAATGTAATGCAATGTTAAGCCATGTATATGAACAGATGTGTATGATTGAATAATGATGGAAAGAATGATGTATTATGATATTAGAAGTATCTATGTATGTAGAACATGTTATGATTGGGCGAGGCATACCTTTCGCTTGAGGGCTTGCTAAGTAAGGCGAGTGCACTAGTTGCTACAGATGTGGCAGTAGCCGCATAACGTACTAGGGCAAAGGGAACCTACTTGTATGGGCGGGTAGATTTCACTATCGTTAGGGTCTTTGCCGGTAAACTTTTGTATGAATTGTGTGAGTACAAGATCAATTTATCACTTGAGGGCTTACTGAGTAAGGTGAGTGCCCTGGTATGCTTTAGTTGTGACCTTTGAGTTGCCAAATGTATTAGAGCAGAAGGGTGCTACTTGTATGGACGGGTAATCACCCCTATCCTTGGGTAATCTCGTGGGTAAAATATCTTGCATGTGTTTGAATAGGATCAGAAAATGATTTCGAAAATTATGTTAAGAATTTACAAATGTTAAATATTATGTTGATTATAGACTCATGTTGGCCACATACTGCTTTAATATATTGTTTCTTCCCTTACTGAGATGTGTCTCACCCAAGTATGAATTTATCTTTTTTTTTTTTTTTTTTCAGGATTTCCTCAAGATCGAGATTTGAGAGCTCGAGGTTTTTATAGCATTACTGGGAAATAGAAAAATAAAATGGTATATTTCTATGTTAATTGTGGGGAATGTAAATATTTAAGTTTTATGTCTTTATGTTTTAAGGCTATTGAGTAAGGAATGATTGTGAAATTACTGAATTGTTTTGGGGAGTTATGTAGATTTATGGAGATGCAGGTGATGAATGATTTAATATGGATTATAGTTAGAATTAGTAAACTCTGGTATGATGTTATATGGAGATTATGATTATGTTTTCTGCTGTGTATGTTATGGAATATGATTTATGAGGATATGATCAGGTATAACGCACCGGACCCGGGTTTAAGAGTTCGGGGCGTTACATGACTGCCTTAGCATCACTCATATTGAACCTTTTGAGAATCCACCTGATGTAATCGGCTTGAGACAACTGCAAGGTTCCCTCCTTTCTGTCTCTAGTGATTCTCATCCCAAGCATCTGCTTTGCTGGACCCAAGTCTTTCATTTCAAATTCAGTGGACAACTGTCTTTTCAATTTTATAATCTCGTCCATATTTAATCATGCAACTAGCATGCCATCAACATAAAGTAAAAGAATTATGTAACCTAATTTATACCTCTTGAAATAGCAACAATGATCAGCATTGCATTTGCGATAGTCATTCTTTTGCATGAAGCTGTCAAATTTCTTATACCACTGCCTTGGAACCAGTTTCAAACCATATAAACTCTTATTCAACCTGCAAAAAAGTTTTTTTTTTCCTTTCTCTACAAAACCTTCAGGTTGATGAATGTATATCTCCCCCTCTAGATCACTATGGAGGAAAATAGTTTTACATCTAATTGCTCGAGGTGTAAATTTTTTTCTGCAACAATGCTCAAAACTATCCAAATGGTCGTGTGTTTCACAAGTGGTGAGAAGATTTCTGAGTAGTCAATACCTTCTATTTGTTGGAAACCTTCGACCACGAGTCTTGCTTTGTATCTTCTCGAACCATTATGCTCTTCTTTTATGCGGTACACCCATTTGTTTTGAAGAGCTTCTTTTCCCTTGGGTAATCTAGCTAGCTCTTAAGTTCTATTGTTGTCGGTGAGGGATTTCATCTCATCTTTCATGGCAAGTTCCCACTTGTTAGCCTCATCCACCTGACATGCTTCATCATAGCACTTGAGTTCATCTGCATCAGTCAGTAATAAATAATCCAAATATCTCTTATTCGGTACATGCGGTCGGGAAGACCTCCTCAGTGTTGGAGTTGGAGTTTGTGATGCAATTCAAAGCACTCCTCTATGATAGATTCATCTATCTAGGAATTATCAATAGTCTGTTATGTCACTTTGCTGTTAGTGAAATCATCCAACTTTACAATATCGAGGTTATTTAGTGCAGGATTACTTGATGATGTTGCGTATTTGTACATAACCTTTTCATTGAAAACCATATCTCGACTCCTAATTATTTTCTTGTTTTGGTCATTTCAGATATGGTAACCAAACTCATCTTCACCATATCCAAGAAGTGCATTTTTGAGATTTTGGATCAAGCTTGCCCCTAGCCTGATCACTAGTATGTCATAAGCAATGCAACCAAAAACTTTTAAATGTGAAAATTTTACCTCCTTTTTTCTCCATACCTCCTTTGGTAACTAGAACTACAATGGTACTGATGTACTTCGGTTGATTAGATAAGCAGTTGTGTTGATTGCTTCTACCCAAAACTGCTTTGGTAAAGCTGCTTGTAATCGCATACTTCTAGCTCTCTCAGTCAAGGTTTTGTTCATTTGTTCTCCTACGTCGTTGTGTTGGGGTGTACCAAGCACGGTTCTTTTAAGTTTGATCCCATGCTCGTAGCAAAACCTTTTGAATTCTCTATCTTCATATTCACCACCATTGTCTGATCTTAGCTTTTTGATTTTTAAGCCTATTTCATTTTCCACCATGGCCTTCCATTTTCTGAAAATATCATACACTTCGGATTTATGTTTTAAGAAATAAACCCATACCTTCCTGGAATGGTCATCAATAAAGGTGACGAAATAGGATTTCCTGCCAATTGATGAAACTGGGCTCAGTCCCTAAACATCGGTGTGCACCAGCTCTAATTTTTCTTTCTTTGGAGTTCTGTTGTATATCTGAAAGCTGACTCTTTTCTATTTATAGAGGATGCAACTCTCACATTGATCAATATTAGCTGACTGGAGACTTCGTATCTTTCCCTTGAGTTCATGATTTTCAAACCTTTTTCAATCATGTGAACGAGTCTCTAGTGCCATAGGTTTGAATCTACATTCCCTGCAGCAACTGAAATTGACATGCAAGCATCTGTGGTCATATAAAGAGTACTAGTTTTCTTACCACACAAGTATGCTATTGCACCTTTGGAAATTTTACATCTATCGCCACAGAAGGTTGTAGTGTATGTAACCTTCACTTGCAAGCTGTTCAATAGATATTAAATTTTTCTTAAGATCAGGGATGTATCTGACATCATTCAAACTCCAGGTGGTACCTGTCAAATTTATTTTTGCTTCTCCTTTTCCTGCAATTTCACAAGGTTTGTCATCACCAAGATAAACATTGCCAAGATTTTTGAGTACATACTTGTTAAGCATTTCTTTGTTGCTTGTTGTGTGAAATGAGGCTCCAGAGTCTTTTATCCAAGACTCTCCCTTCCTTTCCAAAGAGCATAACAGTGCATCTCCTTCTCCTGAAGAAGAGGCGACATTTGCTTCGGTCTTATTTCCTGGCTCCTTCTTTTGGGATCGATATTGATTTTTGTAGTGGCCAGTCTTGCCAAAATTCCAACACTCGATTTGCTTTTTGTTCTGAGTGTTGTTGGAATTTCCTAGAGCTCTTGATTTGGACCGTCTACTTCTCGATCTTCCACGATTTTGATTTCTATTTTGATTTTTGCCCCTGGTTTGTTTCTCACCTTGTGTGACCAAGGCACGCCCTTGGAGGTTAATGATTGGCTTTCTTAGGGTGTCAGTATCTTGTAGTGAAGCCATCACTTCTTCCAATTTCAAGGTTTCCTTATGAACAAGCAATGTTGTGACAAGACTATCATAAGAAGGTGGTAGAGATGTTAGGAGAAGAAGCGCTTTATCTTCTTCTTCAACTTTTACACCAAGACTCATTAACTGGGTCATGATCTTGTTGTAATCATTCATGTAGTAAAAAATATTTACCCCTTCCTCCATTTTTAGCTAGTAGAGTTTCTTCTTCAAAAATAGCTTATTTGTTAGAGATTTTGACATGTATCTCTGTTCTAATTTTTTCCATAGCTCAACAGGTGATGATTCATTTAACACATAATATTTAACTTCATTTTACTGGCATAAATGAATAGTACTAATCGTTGTCATTTCCATCTCTGCCCAATCATCACCTTTGATATTTTCTAGCTTCTTCTCGATTAGTGGCTTGATCAAGTCACGCTGAATCAAGATATCCTTGACTGTACTCTGTCATAGACTGAAATTGTTTCGACCATCGAATTTCTCCACGCTGAACTTGGATAAATTAACATCCATTATAAAATAGCAAATTAGAGGCTGATTTTGGCCAAAATCAACTACACCAATGCGTCCAGAACGACCAAAATAGCTAAGAATGAAACTGGACCAATTTATGTGAGCCCCACTGATGATGTGGTAGGTGGGCCCCACTAGTGACATGGCAAATAAAAAATCTCTAGATGTGGCGATAGACAAGCACTTCTCATTCTGCTTGGTTCAATTATTTGTGCAGGAAAAAAAAGTATCCCTCCTTACTTTTTAATAAATGATGTGCCCACTTTCTTTTTTATTTATAATAAGAGACCTCACCTTTATTTTTATTTATTTTTTTGTTTGTTGTAATTTTTTGGGGAAGATTGCTTCTTCCTCTTCACCTTTCTGTCTTTGTCTCTATGCAAAGAAAAAAAAAATGGTCGTCTTCACACACCAGATGCGGTGGAGAGCTCTGACACGATCAACACGATCAGCAGCTGCGCTTGATTTTTGCGGGAAAGCAACAAGGAGCTGGTACAGTGGCACGTAAAGTCGCCTTTCATGCCTCTGCGACTGCGGTCCCAACTTCACCTCAACGTCGTTGAACCCGAAGGTAAGCTCAGATTTTCAATTACGCTTCTCACCTTCTCCAAGCTTTGATACCAGTTGTTAAGGGAAATGGATGGTTTCAGCAACACAAACACAACACAATCACATAGAGAACACAAAAGAAATAAGTGGTTCGGCCAAACTCGGCCTATGTCCACGAGAGAGAGGGTGTCTCACTGTATGATCAATAAGAAAAATACAATGGAGGAGGAGAACACACTCTAACTCAACTCAAGCTTAAACCTCTTTGCCTCACACACAACTCTCTTGATTCTTCTGCACTCTGTAAATTTTTCTCACACAAATTCTTTGCTATACTTTACAAAGCAATGTATTAATATACACTAGAGAGGAGCATTGAGATGGAGCAGCAATAAAAACAAAACGCATGCTCGAGGCTGTGCATGCTCCATGAGCTGTATCTTCCCAAGTAGAAATAAATGCACCCACATGTGTGGGTCAACACTTTTGACTCTCCTATGTTTTCCTCGGGTTTTTGTTTTGCAGGTATTTGTCTTCAGTTTGCAGGTAATTTATTTTTGTTTGTGTTTGTTTGTTTTGATTTCATTTGGGCATGTTTAGTTTGTTTTAGTTGGTAAATGATACATATTTTGTTAGACTTGTTTTGGTTTTGGTGTCTGGGCTAGTTTTGTTAATTATTTGTAAATCCCATGTGATATATTTGTAACCATGGTTTTCCTCCGCCATAAGTGAGGGCTATCAATAAAGTTGGGTTTTTCATTTAAAAAAAAGTGTTCTACCAAACTCTTATACTCTTGCTTCACAATTATACAATAGTTGTAATAAATAAAATAAAACAAAATAAAAAGAATTAAGCATTTGCAAATGTATTCATATGCACTACTATAATAATTTATAGGTGTGTTTATAAATCTAAATACAATTTAATAGATAATGTGAACCTTCTTATTGAAGTGAATAGTTCAAAGTTGTGTTTCTTATTTCAACCATCTACATAGGATTTTTTCCTTTAAAAAAAATGGTAGCATGGTAAGAGAGAGTGTTTATGTGTGTGCATGTGTGGTGTGGTATGGTGTGGTGTGTGTGTGTGTAAGAGAGAGAGAGAGAGAGAGAGAGAGAGAGAGAGAGAGAGAGAGAGAGAGAGAGAGAGAGAGAGAGAGAGAGTACATAATAAATCCAGAATGAAAAACATAAACCTTACTATACATCACGACTTTAAAATGTACTTGAAATCTCTATGTACCCCCCTTTGAGAGAGGATGACACATGCAGAACCTTTTGCCTCCCTATTAGTTTGAATCTATGTCAAATTGGTTTCATAAAAAAAACTAATAAAATTAAGCATCTAGGCTCATGATTATTGTATAACTTTTTATAACTCTTTTTAATAGTTTTTGCGTCCATTTTTCTGTTGTGCTGGGCACCCCACTTGTGCCAAACACCAATACTACAACTATTGCTATTGAATATAAAAGAAATTAAAGCAATGCATGAACTAATAATAAAGCAATAAAAAGAACAAGACAAAAAATTTATGAGGTTCGGTATAGAATTACCTACGTCCTCAGGCGCCGATGATCAATCCACTACTTCTTGACAAAGTACAACTTTGAGGTGTGTTTTACAAATGAAGAGTTGAGCTCTTTATATAGCTTCAACCTCAAGTCTAAAAAACACTTCTCTCCAATGTGGGACAAAAAAACAACAAATCTCTACCTTGACGATAAATTCAACAAAATTTTCATTCACCAACATTTTCTGGAATTTCACATCATCGGCGCCTTCCAAAAATACTCAGATTTGTAGGATATTGATCAAGTCCAAACAATGTTTGAACTTGATTGTTGTCACAATCTTGGTCAACATATCTGCGGGATTTTCAGTTGTAACAATCTTCTGAAGAAGTATCTTGCCTCCATTAATAATATCCTGCATAAAATGAAAGCGAACGTTAATGTGCTTCGTTCGTGCATGGTAGACTTGGTTCTTTGCCAAATGAATAGCACTTTGACTATCACGGAACACAACAATGTGCTTTTGAACAACTCCCAAATTTTCAAGTAAACCCTGCAACCAAATAGCTTCCTCAACAGCCTCTGAAGCTGCCATGTACTCTACTTCTGTTGTAGACAAGGCAATGGTAGACTGTAAGGTAGACCTCCAACTCACTGGACCATTAGAAAATGTAAAAATATATCTAGTAGTTGATTGACGTTTATCCAAATCACCTGCAAAATCCGAATCCACATATCCAACAACACGTTGTTCAATAGTATTATTTTTCTCAAATACTATACCAATATCAATAGTATTCATAATATATCTCACAATCCATTTCACAGCTTGCCAATGTCCTTTACCCGGATCATGCATATACCTGCTCACCATACTAATAGCTTGTGAAATATCAGGTCTAGTACAAACCATTGCATACATCAGACTACCAACAGCACTTGCATAAGGAACCTGTGACATATACTTACATTCCTCATCTGATTTAGGAGATAAAGCAGCACTAAGTTTGAAATGAGGAGCAAGAGGAGTGCTTACTGGTTTTGACTGCTTAAACATGCCAAAACTCTGTACTACCTTCTTCAAATACTGTTTCTGAGACAAACTAACTCTTCCTCTCATTCTGTCTCTGCGAATCTCCATGCCAAGTATCTTCTTTGCTTCACCAAGATCTTTCATCTCAAACTCTTGATTTAATTGACTTTTCAACTTGTTGATTTCTTCCCTATTCTTTGAAGCTATCAACATATCATCAACATACAAGAGTAAATATATAAAAGATCCATTCTGTAGTCTACGAAAATAAACACAATGATCATGTTTATTTCTGATGTACTTCTGACCCATCATAAATGTTGACCTTATAGGTCACACCCTGGTTTTGATAATGACAAATACGATTGTATTTAATTCATATCTAGCTCATGTGTGCAGGTTCATATTAGCATATCTTCAGTGGCACGTGAAAAGCTCAAAGACTTGAAGACAATCTCATACTCTTAATTGTAATAGTTTTTAAATGAAATTTGTTTGTAATAGTAATTAGGATTTTCGGTTTGAAATAAGCTCACACACATCACATGTATGATTTAATTTGCAAGCTCAAACCGAACCATAGAAAGACCTTAGGTCGACCGACACCAGACTTTTTCGGTGATCTCAAATTGGACCCCAAGTGACCTTAGGACACTCACCTTTGCACTTGTATGTAATAGGCACTTGAATAGGGTTTATTTGTTGCAAGAAGGGACCGAAATGCACACTTGATGCACTTTTGGTCGACCGGCCAACTCAGTTCAATTTGGCCCGGTTGACCGTAACCGGTCCGGGTCAACTATTTGACCCAGTCCCGGTTGACCGAGCCCTTGTAGGTCATTTGACCTCGGTCGACCGAACCTCTTGGGAGTTAACTTTTTGACCTCCCGGTCGACCGACCAGATTTGTACTCCATCTACCTGGTCGACCGAGGAGTCTTGGGAGAATTCCCAACTGCTTGGTCGACCGAGCCCTATAGTTCAAAAAGGCCCCGGTCGACCGAACCTCAGAAATTTGACAAATCGCCCTCTCCAGTCGACCGAGCCACTCAGTTCAAAATTGCCCTGGTCGACCGAGCTACTTGAGTCCTGGTCGACCGGACCTCTCGGGTTGCTCCATTTTTTACCGCAGTTAATAATTTTTTAACGGGGTTAAATTATCTTAAGTGTCATTAATCTTTTCCAAAAATCCCTAATAAGTCCCCAACGGTCAAAATTTTTAGTATGTCTATATATACTCCTTCATTTGGTGATTTAAGTACGGATTAGCAAAAAGATTAACAAAATTTCTCTCAAGCCAAAATACTCATTTTTGCCTCTCATTACTCACACTTCTTTTGATACCTACTCAAGCTTACACTCTTCATCCATCCAAATTATTTGTAAGTGTATTGAGTACTTTTACTTAGAGGTTAGCTCTCCATATTGTTGCATATTTGAATTGATTTTTGAGAGCATAACCTAAGTTTTCTTAGGAGGCTTTGCCAATAAGCTTGCCCTAAGAAAGACTTGTTGTGACATCCCAAGTATTGCATCCTCGTTGCAATATCTTAGGAAGTTCGTTTTTATTTGGAGATTGCAAAAATACTTTCAAACATATCCGAATATCTTGTGGTGTTCATATTGATATATTTGTGAAAAGATATTCGTGTGTGTGATATATCAATCTTTGTGGTATTATTTATACAAGTATATATATATCATTTGCCGAAAACAAAGATTATCTATTTTGCAATCCAAGCATATACGCATTCTATTGATTGATAATATTAAGGCTTGTTTGATATTCTGTGTGAACACTCTTGACTGAATATTTGAAGTACACACATTATTATTGACACTCTCATGTACTTGCTACACAGATAGAAAACATTTTTGAGAGTTGACATATTTAGACCACACAGAGCTTACATTATTAAATCATCAGTGGTGTTTGTGTTTGTGCGCACTTGTGGTACAAATCTGCTTTACGTGAAAGCACTCTTGTATTGTACCTTTGATTATATATCTGAGAGATTCCAGGCGTGGCCTGAGGGGGTGGTAATCCAGCCCTGTAAGGATTGGTGTAAAGGTTGAGGTCAGCCCTGTGGTAATTTGACCTGGTTTGTATAGGTGCCGCTCCACCCGTTTAAGTGAGCAAGGTATTGTGATAATCCTTGTGCTGGTTAGCCAAGGCGGGGACGTAGGCAGTTGGCCGAACCTCGATAACATATCTGCGTGTCATCCTCTCTTTACTGCTTTCTGGTGCTTGTATGGTTGTTTAAACTGCCTTATTTAATTTCTGGTATATTTACATTATTTGCACTAGATTAACCCTAGGCTTTTGAACATACTGCTGCTAGGAGGAATACCTACGAGATAAAATTTCAAAATACCAATTCACCCCCCCTCTTGGGATCACGGTAAAGCTAACAATAAACTGATGAAATCGTTTGTGCCACTGTCTTGGAGACTGTTTTAAACCATACAACGATTTACCTAGTTTACAACCTAATTTTCTTTTCCAGTAACCTGAAATCCATTTGACTGAGTCATATAGATTTCTTCTTCCAAATCATCATGTAAAAATGCAGTTTTTACATCAAGTTGAACTAGTTCAAGATCAAATTGTGCTACCAAAGCCAACAAAATTCGAATGGTAGAATGTTTAACAACTGGAGAAAATACCTCATTATAATCAATGCCTTCCTTCTGTGCGTAGCCCTTAGCTACCAATCTAGCTTTGAAGCGAACATTATTTGCATCTGGAAATTCTTCTTTCTTTACATAAACCCATTTACAACCAATTGTTTTCTTACCCTTGGGCAGCTGGGCTAGCTCCCAAGTCTGATTCTGATGAAGAGACTGCATTTCTTCATCCATTGCTTTTTTCCACTTGTTTGATTCAGAGTTCCTCATTGCTTCTTTGAAAGTGTAAGGAATATTATCATCCACAACTGGAAGTGCATAGGCCACCATATCAGTATACCGAGCAAGTTTTCGAATTTCTCGTCTTGGCCTTTGAGAAACAATTGATTCTTGTTGCTGTGAAGATTCTCGAATTGAAGTCTTCTCTTCTTGTACACTATTCCCCACCGTAACTGGAGAGTTACCTTGTGTAGTCTCATTTCTCACTGGTTTTCCCAAAATTGTCTCAACCTCCACCTGTTGTTGAGTACCACTGGTCTTCTCTTCAACTCGTGACTTCTTGCGTATTGTTTTCTTTATCATCGCAAGTTCATCAAAAGTTACATCTCTACTTAAAATCATTTTTTTCGTCTTTAGACACCAAAGACGGTATCCTTTGACTCCTGCACTTATCCCCAAGAATATTGCTTTCTTGGCTCTTGGATCCAACTTAGATTCTTTAACATGATAATAAGCCATAGTACCAAATACATGTAAAGAATCATAATCACTAGCAGGCTTTCCAGACCATACCTCATAGGGTGTTTTTCCCCCTATTGCAAATGATGGTAGACGATTGATGAGATGACAAGCATATCTTACAGCCTCAGCCCAAAACCTTTTGTCTAACCCAACATTAGACAACATACATCGAACTTTCTCCAGCAAAGTCCGATTCATGCACTCTGCCACCTCATTCTGCTGTGGTGTATTTCGATCTGTGAAGTGTCGAGCAATACCTTCATCTTGACATACCTTCATAAATAGGTCACTCGTGTATTCACCACCATTATCTGATCTGAGCCGTTTAATCTTTTTGCCAGTTTGAGTTTCAACTAATTTTTTCCACTTAAGGAAAATATCACACACTTCATTTTTATGCTTCATAGAATACACCCAAACTCTTCTAGAAAAATCATCAACAAAAGTGACAAAATAATGCATACCACCCAACGAAGCCGTTTTTGTGGGCCCCCATACATCTGTATGGATGTAGTCTAAAATACCTTCAGTCTGGTGGATTGCTGTTCCAAATTTCACTCTAGTTTATTTTCCCAGAATGCAATGCTCACAAAATTCAAGTTTACACACCTTTGCACCCTTTAACAAACCTCGCTTAGCCAATTGTTGCAAAGATTTTTCTCCTATATGTGCTAATCGCATATGCCATAACTTGGTTGTATCTGAACCTGCATCTTTCTCAGAAACAACAGCTGCTGAGCCAATAACTGTACTACCTTGTAAATAATACAAGTTATTTTTCCTTATTCCTTTCATCACCACCAGCGCACCTGATTTAATCTTTAAGGTTCCATCTTTCAAAGTGATAGTGAACCCTTTAGATTCTAAGGCACCCAATGAAATCAGATTCTTCTTTAGGCTTGGAACATACCTAACATCAGTTAAGGTCTTAATAGTTCCATCTTGACATTTCAACTGTATTGATCATATTCCAGTTGTTTTACAAGTATTATCATTTCCCATAAAAACAATCCCACCATCTAATTCTTCAAAATTAGAAAACCATTCCCTATTGGGACACATGTGATAGGAACAACCAAAATCCAAAATCCACTCACCAATATAATGTGACGAAGATGTTCCAACAAGAGAAAAATCTGACTCACTTCCATCATCATTGGCTATATTGGCATTTGAATGTGCTTTGCCCTTATTCTTCTGCTGTAATTTAGGGCAATCTTTCTTCCAATGCCCTCTCTCACGAAAAAAGGCGCATTCATCTTTAGCAGGTCTCCCACGAGATTTACTCCTCCCATGAGATTTACTTTTCCTTCCAGGCATACGACTCTGAGAACGTCCCCTTATTGTTAGTGCTTCTGCTGTTTCCTTAAGGACCCTCTAATCCTTCTTTCTGCATTCAGTACTAATCAATGCAGTACAAACAGCATCATAAGTGACTTTAGCTTTCCCATACAATAAAGTGGTGGTCAAATGTTCATACTCATCAGGGAGAGAATTCAGTAACAAAATGGCTTTATCCTTATCTTTCACCTTTTCATCCAAATTTAACAAATCGACTAAAATTTTATTGAAAGCATTTATGCGGCCATTAATTGAAATACCTGGTTGATATTGGAAGAGAAACAATTTCTTTTTCAAATAGAGCCGAATTTCTAGACTCTTGGTCATAAATGTATCTTCCAATGTCTTCCACAATTTCTTTCCAGATGTCTCCCTCATAACACAATATTTCGGATTTTTGGTGAGACACAGACGAATCGTACCACATGCCTGATAATTGATCGTTTCCCAATCTCTGTCACCCATATCTACCAGTTTATCATCCAAAGCAATATCTAGTTCTTGTTGATACAAGATGTCCATCACCTCACATTGCAACATACCAAAATTATTGGTACCATCAAATTTCTCCACCTCAAACTGAGCATTAGCTATTGTCTTTGATGATGATGTCGAAGCTAAAGGGGTTGGAGTTCATGTGGACAGAGTTTCTTCTACTGCTGCACTAGTTTCTACCATCTTCCATATATTCAATAGCAACCAACAAAGCAAAAGGCCTAGGATGAATAGTAGGTACCAACTGTGTCTATTCTATTTTATCCTATGAAATTCCACTTTGACTAGGCCGACCTCTAGGGAACGACTAAGCCGCAATGGTCTCTGAGCACTCACTTAGACAAGGTCTTTCTTAGGCATCAAACGTGGAATCAAGGATCCTAACAAAGGAACACCTTCGTATTAACACTATTCAACCTAGCTCTGATACCAATTGTTGTGTCGGGCACCCCACTTGTGCCAAACACCAATACTACAACTATTACTATTGAATATAAAAGAAATTAAAGCAATGCAAAAACTAATAATAAAGCAATAAAAAAAACAAGACAAGAAATTTACGAGGTTCGGTATAAAATTACCTACGTCCTCGGGCGCCGATGATCAATCCACTACTTCTTGACAAAGTACAACTTTGAGGTGTGTTCTACAAATGAAGAGTTGAGCTCTTTATATAGCTTCAACCTCAAGTCTAAAAAACACTTCTCTTCAATGTGGGACAAATAATATAAAAAATTCAAAACCACCTTTTATACTAAGGTGGAAGTATTCTACCAATGTGGGACAAAAAAACAACATTTTCAACATCTTAAAAATTGGTGATATATATAAAAAATGAATAAAAAAATTTAAAAGATTCATTAATTTATGAACAAATTAAATTAAGTTCAATTTCTTCTAATGTGCATAAGTTAAATTATTCACGTCCAAAAGGAACACATGTAAATATATTGATTAAATTTAAAACAAAAATTCATTATGTGTTAAGATAATATAGATCGCCACTGAGTAAGTTTAAATTTTGTTTTCTAAACTTAATTTTTCTTTATTATAAACATAATTTCTCTTCCTATACTTAAATTTGAGTTTCCATTCACAACTTCTCTAAGCAAATAAAGAAGCAAATTTTTTCAAACATGAAAAAAATAAATAAAATAAAATCCTAAAAAAAAGTCATGGGTAATGCTTAAAAGATTTTTCATTTAGCATAAACTCATATGTTGGGATGAATATATAAGTCATTACTAAGAGTTGGAATTTGAAAAACACAATTTCTTGTGTTGTGTTTGGAATTGTGTTTTGTTGAAGTGAAGAAACGACATTTTTAAAATGAGAAATAACTGTGTTTAGACTTTTAATGCAATATCCATCGTGAGTTAGAGCTCAAATGGTCTTCCTCGTGTATATGTATTGTTATTTTTCAAATCAAATTTTCTTAAGACATGTTTGGAACTTGAAAAATATAAGAAAAAAAAAAAGGAAAATCTTTAGAAATTCACTTTTTCATATCTGGTTATTGAGAAAAGTGAGAAGGAAAATAAAATATATGATAAAATAGTATATGAATAAAATTTTTATTTTATACAGGAATAACATTTGTTTTTCTTAAATTAATCATATTAGAATAAATTTTTATTTTTAATGCTATTGATGTGGAGAGAAAAATATAATGAAAAATATATTTTTTAAAATTTTCCTTTCTTTTCTTTTCTTCAAACAAACTCGTTGATCCAAACGGGAACTTATAGTCTTTTTTGATTAAGAATTTTTGTTGACTTTTTTAGTCTGATATCTGTTTTGATGTTGACAAAGTACAAGTTACTTATGTGTGCATTTAGCATGTGAACATGTTTATACTTTAGCACACATGAGGTAAAAGTGAAATGGAAGCCATGAAGGACCTAAAGTGCATACATCCTAGCATATTCCATGAAGCTTAGAGAGCAAAGAAATGAAGATAAATTTACTTTGTAAATTGCATTTTAGTTTTGGTCTATAATAATGCATATTATGCATGATGGGATTGATAGCTCAATAAAGAACATATACTGACCTTAGGTCCCCAAAATGTTGCATGAAAAATCCCCTAACTAAAATATCATACTCATGCACATAAGGGTTATAATTCTTAAGGTCAAAATTAGGGCACATCTTGTTTTTCAAAGGGTCTCGACCGACCTCTTAGCGTTATAAATGCTTCAGTCGACTGACCATAGTTACCAGCCTATTTACACAGCCTTGGCTGACCGAACTAAAATGGATGTATTGTCATCAGTCTACTGAACGACCAAACATTGCTTTTCATTGTACTTAGCCGACCGAACAAATGAACTAGGATTGCCCCGAGCGACCAAACCTACGAAGGTTTGGAAATCACCCTTAGCACGGCTGACTGGCCTACCAAGCCTCAAATAAATTTTGAATATCTTAGAGGGCTCAGCCGATCGGCGTTATGCTCAGCCAACCGAACCTCTCGGGTTGACATTTATTTTTGCATGGTTAGCCGACTGACCCTTTAAGTGAGTCAAGCGACCCTCTCGGGTTATTTTTAGTGCTAATCGTCGTTAAAATATTAATTAAATTTTTTCAAAATGACGAACATGTCCCCAACGATCAAAAATCTCGGGGACTCTATATATAACCCATTGCAAAGCACAATTAGCAGGTTGATTAGTTAGAAAAATCCTTTGAAATTATTTTGTGCTAGTCTTCGTATTCTCTCACACACAAGCATATCATACTATTTCTTATATTTCTTTGCAAAATCATTTTAGAAAGAGTACATTAGAGTTCATCTCCTTCACTTGCATATTGATTGCAACTTGAAGGAAGGTTGAATACTCATTCGTGTGAGCATTATATATATTTGTTTCAAAGCTTATACTTTGATGACCCAAAAATATAAATACGATTAAAGCATAATAATAATAATAAAATAATAAAAATAGTCATTAAGTTAATATCAATACAAAAGTGTTTTTCTGTAGGATCTTTGATTCCATGTTTGATGTCTAAGAAATACCTTATCTTAGCGAGAGCTTAGAGACCATTGCGGCTCAGTCGCTTCCTAAAGGTCGGCCTGGTCAAAATAGAATTTCGTAGGATAAACAGGATAGACACTGTTTGTACACGTAAATAAGTACATATACATAAAATAGTGTTTTCACAGACATAATTTGTAAAAATACATGATAAAATAATAATAATAATATAGGTATCCTATGTAGGGCTCACAAGACTATGTGGGCCTCACATGAGTTCTGAAGTTGTGTGGGATCCACATGAGTTTTGAAGTTATGTAGGGCTCATAAAATTGTGTGAGGACTATTGGAGTTACATAGGATCCACATGAGTCTCGAAGTTGTGTGGGGCCCACAAGAGTTTTTGAAATTCAAATTTAATTCTTTTTCATAAAAAAAATATACTAATTGAAATATAGTTTAATAATAATAACAATGATAATAATAATGATTTCAAAAAATAAATAAATAAATAATTAATTAAGTACTCAATTAACAATTAATTAAGTAATTAATTAAATGGGAGTGTCGGCAAGCACTCCCATTTCTCCTACATGATCCCCATTCTCATTACATACTTAGCCCATGCCTAACCCATCCCATGCTCATTCTTTAATTTAAAAAAAAATTATAATTTCACTCATCTCCTCACACTTTTACAAATTTCATTTTCTTCCCCAAAATTTTCCTATAAATAGGAAGCTCTCAACCTTCATTTTTCACAAAAATTTTTTCAAAAGAATAGAAGGATTAGTGAGTGAAAGAATTAGTGATAGAGTGAGAATTTTTGTTATAATTAAATTCTCACTCACCCACTCTTTTCGATCTCATTTTTTTGAGATATTCGTTGTGTTCGTAGCATAAGATAAAAGAAGAGGTAAGTAAATTTGATTATGTTAGATTTTTATTTAAAATTCATACCCAAATTTATTTGTAAGTAAATTTTGATTATGTTTGTTAGTTTCATAAAATTCTCTTCAGTTTATTTTTGCGCATATTTAATTATACTAGTTTTACCTTTAATATACTTACATTTATTTTTGAGTTAAGAAATGTTCTAAACCCCTCGGGTATTTTACATCATTAATTTCTATTCAAGAAAATATTTTTAACACGAAAATTGTGTGACATGAGTTTACTTATACGTTACATATTTCACGAAAATATGAGTAAAGATTATATGAGTTGATTTTTTTATGTTGCTTATTTCATGAAAATATGAGTAAAAATGAGATTTTCATGATATTATTTTAATTGTAGAAATTATATAATAAAAATATTTTTAAAATCCTTTATGACTTAGACGATACAGAAAATTATGAATGCTCGATACCGCAGCTTAAAGTTTAAACGGATCAGAGTGCGCTCACACTGTTTACAGAGTGATTTTATATAGTAGTGGATTTCTCCTGAATGCACACGTGGGTTGGACTAGGATTTGATAGGGAAAATCTCACTTAATGATGATATACGTTGATTTAGTTTTGCCGACCAGCCAGCTAAGACCGCACAACCCAGTCATGGGGGTAAACATGACTTACAATTAACAGGCCTAAGGGTGATTTTTTTTTTACAGTATATGTATTTATATATTTAATTACGTGTGCAGAGTTATTGATGATTTGAAGGTAAAGTATAAGTTTATATGAACTAGGTCATTCTTGTGCTTAAATGATGATCTAAAGGAAACATATAAGGAAAAGTATATATATGTATATAATTCAAAATTATAATTACAGTTTTTAAAGTTAAAAGTTTAATTTAACAGTTACAGTATATGATTATAAAATTTTACTATTATAGTTGATGACGAAAGTTTTTATGCAGAAATTTTTAAATTTATATTTATTTTAAAAGCATTTTTGAAGTTATAGTATTAAATATTATTTTACAAAATTATGAAAACTCATTTTGGCCACTCACTAATAATAATCTTATTTACTTATTGAGTGTCGTCTCACCCCAATCATTATTTTACATTTCAGATTATTTTTGAGGAGTGTACCAGAAATCTGGCGTAGCAAGTGCATGTACGGGAATAGAAAGAGCATAGAAGAATAAAAAAAATTAGCATATTACAATTTAGAATATGTTTGTGTATTTTAGAATCTTAGAAATTTGCATTTTAATAGTTGAGACATATATTTGTAATAAAACTAATTAGTGCTCTGAGAATAAAAACAATTTAGATTTATTTGTGCTGAAAAATTTATATGTTGGAACCCACTCGGATTCGGGTCCTTACTTATACTCTCCTTTGTTGTTTTTGCTTGAAAATTATTTTAGAGGGTAAGCTTGAACTCTTCCCTTATTATTTCATTCATAAATATTTTAGGGAAGACTCTCCATAGCTTGGGAATCTTTGCATCCTGTTAATCTCAGCAGAGAAGAAGTAACAACAGCAGCAGCAGATACCAGTTAATTAACTGATTTTTGTTATCTGTAACAGAAAGTCAGTTAAGCTGTTAATTTAACTTTGTTATCAGTTATCAGTTTCAGTTGTAATTTTTACTATATATATAGAACTTTGTAAACTCATGAGATAATGAGAATATATGAGGTAATTCACTGCAATGCTGAAGATGAATATACTTTCATAAATTTCACATGGTATCAGAGCTTCTTCAAGCATTGAAGAATTTTTGACTTCTTGAATTTGAGTTTCTTCAAGTTTTCAATGGCTTCTGCTACTGGTTCATCGCAGACAACATTTACTTCGCAATCTGTGTCCAATTCAAGTACAACATTGGTGGATGAATATGCTAATAATCCTTACTTTCTTCCTGCGAATGAGAATCCAGGTTTTGTTCTTACATCTCAACCTCTTATAGGTCCAGAAAATTATATGAGTTGGGCTAGATCAGTGTTCTTGGCTTTGAGTTCTAGGAACAAGTTTGGATTTGTGAATGGCTCGATTGCAGAACCAGATCTTTCTTCTCGTTTATTCAATTCTTGGAGTCGCTGCAACACTACAGTTCTTTCTTGGCTAACTAATTCTTTGAGTATGGAATTGAAAGCTAGTGTGATGTATATCAATAATGCAAAGGATTTGTGGTTTGATCTTAAGGATAGATTTTCACAGGGTAATACACCATGATTGTTTGAACTTGAGAAAGAAATCTCTCATCTTTCACAAGGACCACTCTCAGTAAGTTCTTACTTTACAAAATTCAAGACTTTATGGGATGAGTTTGTCAGCTATCAGCCTTTTACTGTTTGTTCTTGCGCTTGTATTTGTGGATCCAAGGCTTCTCAATTGGATGTTCAACATAAGGAACTTGTTTTCAGATTCTTGATGGGCTTAAATGATAGTTATAGCAATCTTATTGGTCAAATGTTGCTAATAGAACCATTTCCTTCATTAAGCAAAGTTTGCTCTTTAGTTATACAAGAAGAAAAGAGGAGAAACATTGGTCATGGCATTACAGGTTATAATATTGAAGCAAATGCTGATGCTGCAATGTTTGTTAATCACAACAAAGGACAATTTCAGCATTTCAATGGCGGTAAAGGAGGAGGGTATTCTAAGAAAGAAAGACCAATTTGTACCTATTGTGGCTTAATAGGTCATATAGCTGATAAATGCTATAAGCTTCATGGTTATCCTCCAGGGTACAAACTTAAAGGAGGTCACAAAATTATGGCTAATCAAGTGGTTGGTTCATTGCCTCAAATTGGTCTTCAATCAGAAATCATGCCTCAAACACAACAACCTTCCTTAACACAATGTCCAATTACTTAGGCTCAATGTGAGCAGTTGCTTACTTTTTTGAAAAGTCATTCAACAATTGGATCAGGATTTGGTACTCAAGTCTCTCATCAGAATACTTCTGTTTCAGCACCCATTTCATCTTCTCAATCTTCTTTTCATTCTTGTAGCAGTTCTACTCCTTCTTATTTGTCTAATTTTTTAGGTAACTCTTTTTGGTTTCAACCAAATCTATCTCATTCCATATTTTTTGCTCAATTTTTTGCTCCATCTCTTCATATGCATAATTATAAATCCAATGATTGGATCATTGATACTGGAGCTACTGACTATATGGTCCATTCTGTCTCTCAGTTGACCTCTGTTACTTCTATTGCACAAACTTATGTCTATTTGCCAAATGGGGAAAAGGCCTTAGTCACACACATAGGCACAGTTAAATTTCTTCTACTCTCATCCTTACCGATGTTCTGTGTATTCCTACATTTAGTTTTAGTTTGATTTCAGTTAGCAAACTTACCAAACATCTTCATTGTTGCCTTATATTTTTTTGGTAATTGTTGTTTCATTCAAAACCTTGCTCTATGGAGCACGATTGGACTTTGTAAAGAATACAATGGGTTGTATTTGTTGCAAGACTCTGCTGTGCATACTGCCTTTGCTGTCAATCATACTCTTGTTGGTTATTCTTCTTCAGAATTGTGGCATACTAGGCTAGGTCATCCTTCTTATTCCAAGTTTTCTTTGCTTAAAAATGATCTTGATGTAAATATTTCTAATAAACCAGAATGTTGTGATGTTTGTCATTTTTCTAAACAGAAAAATTACCTTTTGCTTGTAGTAATAATGCTTCAAATAAACCTTTTGAGCTAATACATTGTGATCTATGGGGTCCTTTTGCTACTTGTACTCCTAAAGGTTTTAGATACTTTCTATCAATTGTGGATGATTTTACTAGGTGTACTTGGATTTATCTTGTTAAGCAAAAATCTGATACTCAGTTTCTTCTTCCTCAATTTGCTGCCTTGGTTAAAACACAATTTAATACCACAATTCAAATCATCAGAAGTGACAATGGCACTAAATTCATTCTTAAAGATTTTTTTCATAAAAATGGAATTTTACATCAATTGAGCTGTGTTGATACTCCTTAACAAAATGCAATTGTTGAAAGGAAGCATCAACATATACTCAATATTGCAAGAGCATTGGTATTTTAGTCCAAAGTGCCATTGAGCTACTGGGGTGATTGCATACTGGCTACTGTTTATTTGCTCAATAGGATTCCTTCTAAATCTTTAGGTAATAAAAGTCCTTTTGAGATTTTTTTTCAGCAAGTCTCCTTCTTATTCTCATTTAAAATGTTTTGGTTGTTTATGTTTTGCTTCTACTCTCTCTCACAATAGGCACAAGTTTGCTCCTAGGGCTCGAAAGTGTGTGTTTCTAGGCTACCCTCATGGTATTAAAGGATATAAGCTTTTGGATATTGAAACTAATTCTGTTATCATATCTAGAGATGTTCAATTTTATGAATGTATCTTTCCTTTTAAAGAATCTGTTAATCCTTTTATATCTTATTTGGATAAATTTGTTTTCGCTTATTCTACTTTTGAATCTTATGATGTAACGACCCGAATAAAATGGAATTTGTCTAATTAAGAGGGCGAGAAATAAAAACAGAAACAAAAGGCAGTATGTGTGGAAAATACTGCTATTATGATTAAAATGTATATATATGTATAAGATGCTAGAAATGATGATTTTAGAATATGAAGTATGACTTTAAACGGCATATGTGTGGCATGAACATTATTTTATATAAAGTGAATCATGATATGAATGATTTTACGAGTAAAGTATATTTTCAGGTATTTTGAAAAGACGAGTTATGTTATATTGAGTTTGAAAATGAGTTATTTTCTAAATGTAAATACCTGACACGATATTGGCGCGAGACCATGTATTTTATGATATCGGCACGAGGCAGTATTTATGCTATCGGCATGAGGCCGTATTTACAATTTTTGGCACGAGGCCATTATTTACTATGATTTCGGCACAAGGCCGTATGTATGATTTTGGCACGAGGCCGTATTTATAAAATGTTTGACACGAGGCCTTATTTACGAAATTATGTACTATATGTTATCAGAACCCGGATGTTAGTTTATTTAGTTCAGGAGCTCGGTATCGTAGCTATATTGTAGATCAGATATCTACGTTAGATTAGTGCTAACCATCCCACGAGGGGATGTGAGATAGATAGTCGATGTGGCTTTCAATAGAGTGTGGACGTCCACCTGGCAGTCTAGACCAGGGTGTGGCGGGCCCATCGTACTTACAAACTTATTTGATTCAGCAGTGGTCAGCCAGCCATTGTTAGGTTCCGCCTTCGAGCTGCATAACCCGTCATGGGGGGTAATACATGACACCAGCTAGCTATTCATCTTGGGTTTATTTTCAGTATTATAGTTATAATGGATGTTTTATGTACGTTATGAGTTATTAGCAAATATGAAAATGTATGATTATTCAGTATGATATGATGAATGTTTTCTCGAATTATGAAACGTACTGTATATGTATAATTGCATTAAATGTTCATATTACCACACAACTGTATTTAGTTTATTTTCCCTTACTGAGAAGTGTTGACCTTATTGGTCACGCCTGGTTTTGATTATGACAAATACTCATTGTATCTAATGAACGTTTGAGGTTTTGTGCAGGAACTAAAGGTGAAAAGATCAAGATGTGCACAAAGCAAGAAAAGTTTGAAGACCAAATTCTATTCATTGTAATATATTTATATTGGTCTGTAATAGTAAGTAGGTATTTGGTTTGTAATAAGCTCACACACATCACATGTATGATTTATTACGTAAGCTCAAACTAAACCATGAATGAGAAAGGACCTTAGAAAGACCCTAGGGTGTACCCTTCGGTCGACCGACACCGAACTTTTTCGATGTTTTCAAATTGGACCCCAAGTGACCTTAGGACACACACATATACACATATGTTTGTTAGACACTTGAATAGGACTTGTTTGGTTCAATACGGGACCGAAATGCACACTTGGTGCACTTTCGGTCGATCGGCCAACATAGTTCACTTTGGCCTGGTCGACCGAACCGGCCCTAGGTCAACAGTTTGACCAAGGCCCGGTTGACCAAACTTCACAGTTCATTTCTTACCGGTCGACCGAACCACCTCAGAGTCAACATTTTGACCTCCCGGTCGACCGACCACTTTTGTACTCCAACTACCTGGTCGACCGGAGGATCGATCGAACCATGTAGTTCAAAAAGGCCCGGTCGACCGAACCTCGGAAGTTTGGGAAATCTCCCTCCCCGGTCGACCGAGCCTTTTAGTTCAAAAGTCCACTGGTCGACCGAGCCATTTAAGTCCTGGTCGACCGAACCATTTCTGGTCGACTGGATCTCTCGGGTTGCCCTGATTTCTTACCGCAGTTAATATTTTATAAACAGGGTTAAAATGCCTTAAACGTCATTAAACTTTTCTAATAATACCCAATAGGTCCCCAATGGTCATATTTTCTCCCTTGCCTATATATATGAGTTCATTTGAGAAAATTAATAGTAGATTAGCCACCTTGATTAGGGAAAAATTCTCTGAAAAATAAAAACCCTATACTACTCATTTTTTTACTCAAACCACTCATACTTGCCTTCTATCATTGCCTACATATTTTGTAAGTTGATTGAGTGTTTTGCTTAATAGGTTTGCTCTCCTTATGCTACTTGTTTGACACGATTTTCTTGAGAGCCAAACCTAAGGATTCTTAGGAGGCTTTTGCTAATAAGCATTTCCTAAGAAAACCTTGTTAGATCTTCTAAGCTTGCACCTTCATTGCAAGATCTTGAGAAGAGTGTATTTGTGTTTGTTTGCAAAAAATTTTCAAACACTTCCAAATATCTATTATACTTTTATATTGCAAAATATTTTGAAGAGATATTTGTTTGTGTGATTGTGATCTTTGTTGCCATATTCTTTCAATTATATATTATTCGCTGAATACAAAAATTACACATCTTTTGCAAACCAAGGATATACGTCATTTAAATACTCATATACTTGAGATATCTTGTTGATTGAAATACTGGAAACATGACATCTTTGTGTGAACTTATTTGTTGAATAACTTGTGATACAAAGATTGTTTGTATTGACACTCTCACGTACGCATTACACTGATAGACAATACTTTGAGATTTGAACCATCTAGACCACATTTGAGCTTACATATTATTTCATATTGTGGTGTATGTTATCGCGCGCATATGGGTACATATCAGCTTTACACGAAAGCTTATTCATTGTACCATTTGATTGTATTTCAAATACTGCTGTATTTCCAGGCACGGGCCTGAAGAGGGAGACTAGCCGTGGAATAGTCCCGAATTGGCTTAGACCCGGTTAGGAAAGCTAGGTGCGTCATCCTGTTAAGACGTGTAAATTGAGGTCAGCCCCGCTAATTGACCTGGTGTAGGTTGAGGTCAGGCCTGTGTTAATTTGACTTGGTTGTAAACGGTGTCGCTCCACCCTTAAGTGAGCCTTTAGTGGAATCCTCCGACTTACGAGCTAGAGGCGGGGACGTAGGCACAGTTGGCCGAACCCCGATAACATATCGTGTGTTCATTTACATTTCAGCACGTTATATTTACCGCACATGTATGTTATGGGTGAATGATGCGTATGCCTTAATTTCCACTTTATATTTTTCTACGCATTTGGAAATTGAATAGACTGACCCTAGGTTGTGTATATACTGCTGTTTATTTAGTTTAACCTAGGCGATAAATTTTAAATTCCAATTCACCCCCCCTCTTGGGAATACACCAATTCTAACAAGAAGTATCTCACGCCCAACATTAACACATTTTTCAGGAAACCTAGAGAAACCGGAGGGTCAAGGCCGCTGTTGAGTGAGTGGAGCTTCCCTACTAGAAGGGTAAGCGTTGAATTAGGACTAGGAGATTTTTGTTGTAAGGTCTTAGTGTCATTTTTGAATTTTTGAAAGATTGTAAATAAATACAATATTTTGGGAATGTAAATAACTCTGGTATTATGTTTTATGATTGGATATTTAAGATTGTATGTTTACTGCTGCTAGGTTTTCTGCTGTGCTTGACAGGTGTCCTCGCTACACATGGGTTTGGGTTGACCATCTTTATTTATTATGTTATATTTTATTGATGGTTATTACATATGATCTTAATTCTGTTTTTGTTTCTCCTTCCATTTCTTCTCACTTCACTTCACCTACAGATTCTAAAAATCATAGCTCTTCCATTGAACATAATTCTTCTAATCTTGATTTAGAAAATCCTACTTCTTCAGCCAATATTCCTATTAATCTTGATCTTATAGATACTTCATCCTCTCCTTCTATTCCTTATATTCCTTCTTTACGAAGGTCTATTAGATCTCATCATCCTCCTTCTTACTGATCAGATTATTCTTGTAAACTTGTCAGTAACAAACCTGCTCCTGGTTTACCATATGACATTTCTACTGGTCTAAGCTACTCTCACCTTGGCCCTTCTTTTCATTCTTTTGTCATGGCTGTTAATTCTACACCTTCAAAACCTTCTTCTTTCCATCAAGCAGTTCAGTTTTCTGAATGGAGAGAAGCCATGGACAAAGAGATTGCTGGTTTGGAACTTAATAATACATGGACTCTTACTCCATTACCTCCTGGTAAATCTCCCATTGGTTGCAAATGGGTGTACATAATTAAATATCATCCTGATGGTTCCATTGAAAGGTATAAGGCTCGTTTGGTGGCCAAAGGTTTTACTCATCAACTTGGCTTAGATTATTCAGATACTTTTTCTCTTGTTGCCAAGTCTGTTTCAGTACGGATAGTTCTTGCATTAGCTACTGTGAAAGGGTGGTATTTACATCAACTTGATGTTAATAATGCTTTTCTTCATGGAGAGTTACTTAAGGATGTATACATGTCTCTTCCACCAAGATTTCACAGCAAAGGGGAGCATCTTGTGTGCAAATTAAATAAGAGTCTTTATGGACTCAAGCAGGCTTCAAGGCAATGGTTTGAAAAGTTTTCTACCACAATTCTGTAGATGGGTTTTGTTCAATCAAAGTCTGATTATTCATTATTTACTCACATGTCTGGTTGTTCCTTCATAGTGCTATTGGTTTATGTAGATGATATTTTGATTACTGGCAACAATCCTACTTGTGTTGATAATTTGAAGCATGTCCTTGATGCTAAATTTAGATTGAAAGATTTGGGATCTTTACGATATTTTCTAGGCCTTAAAGTAGCAAGAACTGATGAAGGAATTAGTTTAAATCAAAGAAAATATGCACTGGAAATTCTAAATGATACAGGTTTTATTGACAACAAACCTGTTAAATTTCCTATGGAACAAAACTTGAGATTGTCCTAGTATGAAGGTAAACCACTTGCTGATCCTACTCAATATAGAAGATTAATTGGTAGATTGTTATACTTAACTCTAACAAGACCAGACATTACCTATGATGTGCATAGGTTAAGCCAATTTGTATCTCAACCCAGGGAACCTCATCAGCTTGCAGCCAACAGAGTACTTCAGTATATTAAAGGTTCACCACGCAAAGGAATTTTCTTCCCAAGTAATTCAGAGCTGCATATTAATTCCTTTTGTGATGCAGATTGGGATGGTTGCCTAGACACACGAAGATCTTTGACAGGTTATGCTGTTTACTTAGGTGAGTCATTGATATCTTGGAAATCAAAGAAACTAGGAGTGGTTTGAAGATCTTCAGCTGAAGCTGAATACAGAGCCACGGCAAGTGCAACTTGTGAGATTACATGGGTATTACAATTGCTTAAGGATTTAAAAATTGAACATCCAAGACCAGCAATGTTATTTTGTGATAATCAAGCAGCCTTATACATAGCTGCAAATCCTATAATTTATGAAAGAACAAAACATATTGAAGTGGATTTTCATTTAGTAGGAAACAAAATTATGGAAGGAATGATAAAAACCTTTCATGTTACAATAAATTCCCAGGTAGCTGATATTTTCACCAAGGATTTAGAGGATTATCTTCCTTTTCAAGACTATTAGAAAGGCTTGGTTTGAAGTATATTTTTGCTCCAAGAAAAGGTAAGTTAGTTTCTTCAATACAAGTCACAAAGATTACAGATTGTGACTTGAGAGGGAGTGTTAATCTCAACAGAGAAGAAGTAACAACAGCAGCAGCAGATACCAGTTAATTAACTGATTTTTGTTATCTGTAACAGCAAGTCAGTTAAGCTGTTAATTTAACTTTGTCATCAGTTATCAGTTTCAGTTGTAATTTTTACTATATATATAGGTCTTTGTAAACTCACGAGATAATGAGAATATATGAGGTAATTCACTGCAATGCTGAAGATGAATATACTTTCATAAATTTCACACATCCTCATTATAAGATTCAAGGGCTTGTATTGTGGGTATTTAAATAATGCATTTGACAAGCCTAAGCCCTAATATCTCTTATACCTCATTTTTGAAAAATATTTTTGGGATATTATTTGGATGCTTAAGATCTTTGAAAAATACACTTAGTGATTATTATATCTTCATTCAAAGATCATTATTATAATACTCTCGCATATTAACTCTTATATTTATACATATTTGCGAGTTGTCATGTAAACTCTATCGAGCTTCATTTTTCATCATACTTGAGGGCATTTGTGTTTATTGTTGTACATCTCTACTTATTTGAGAAGTGTTTATTTGTATGAAAAATTTTATTAAATATATGTTGTATTCTCGATATGTGGTCGGAAGGGGATTGTACTGGCCTGTAACGTGCACTGGATTGGTTCAGATCTGGTTAAAAGAACTAGGTGTTGCGTCTTGTGAAGGAGTGTCAGTCCTGTAATGTGACCTGGGGGATTCCTCGCCCAATAAGAAGAGGAAGTTGTAATCGGTGACGCTCCACCCGTTAAGCGAGCACTTATTAGAATCCTCTTACTTGTTAGCTTGAGGCGAGGATGTAGGCAGTATTGGCTGAACCTCAATAACAAATATCGTGCTGTGCTTTCTCTTCCCTACACTTTTAATACTTCTGCACTTGCATGCTTATTGTTAGCTTTACCGTGATCCCAAGAGTGGGGGTGAATTGGTATTTTTAAATTTTATCCCCTAGGTATTCCTCCTAACAGCAGTATGTTCATAACCCTACGGTCAATCTAATGCGAATAATATAAATATATCAAAAATTAAACGAAGCAGTTTAATTAATCACACAAACACCAGAAAACAGTAAATAAAGGGTGACACGCAGATATGTTATCAAGGTTCGGCCAACTGCCTACGTCCCCGCCTTGGCTAACCAGCACAAGGATTAGCACAATAACTTGCTCACTTAAACGGGTGAAGGGACACCTATACAACCAGGTCAAATTATCACAGGGCTGACCTCAACCTTTACACCAATCCTTATCAAACTGGATTACCGCCCTTTCAAGCCACGCTTAGAATCTCTTAGATATACAATCAAAAGGTACAATACATGGGTGCTTTCATGTAAAGCATATTTGTACCACAAATGCGCACAATATCACATACACTACAGATGATTTAATAATGTAAGCTCAGTGTGGTCTAAGTAGTTCAACTCTCAAATAGATTTTCTATCAGTGTAGTACGCACGTGAGAGTTTCAATAATAATATGTGTATTTCAAAATATTCAATCAAACGTGTTCACACAGAGTATCAAGCCTTAAGAATATCAACTAGAAGAGTATCTTAATCACGTGAATATGTATATGCTTGGATTGCAAAGTAAATAATCTTTGTATTCAGTAAATGATATATACTTGAATAAATATTGTCACAAAGATTAATGTAACAAACACAAATATCTTTTCATAAATATTTCAATAAAGATTTCAGAAGATATTTGAGTAGGTTTGAAAATATTTTTGCAAGCCAAAACCAAATACAAACCTCCTAAGCTATTGCAATGAGAATGCAACACTAGGAAGTTTAACACAAGTCTTCTTAGGGTAGGCTTGTTAGAAAAGCCACCTAAGAATACTTAGGTTATGCTATCAAAGAAAAATCGATTGATGTAGATAGATGAAGAAGGTAAGCTCGAGTGGATTTTTAAAGAGTATAAGCAATGGGAAATATTTAGCTTGAGAGAGAGATTTTGATTTTGGTTTTTTTGCTAATCACACTTAATTCTCCCAAATGAAACAGTATATATAGACATACCAAAATATTTGACTGTTGGGGACCTATTAAGGATTGTTGGAAAAGTTTAATGACACTTAAACCATTTTAACCCTGTTTAAGAATTATTTATCCGGGGTAAAAATTATGGCAACCCGAGAGGTCCGGTCGACCAAGACTCATATGGTTTGGTCGACCAGGGGAATATTGAACTAAGGGCTTGGTCGACCAGGAGAGGGCGATTTCTCAATTTTTCGAGATTCGGTCAACCAAGCCATTTTGAACTGGCTGGTTCGGTCGACCAGGCAGTTGGTAATTCTCCCAAGGACCCTTCGATCGATCAGGTAGTTGGAGTACAAAAAGGGTCGGTCGACCAGATGGTCAAATTTTTGACCTAGGGAGGTTTCGGTCGACTAGGGCCTTTTGAACTACCTGGTTCGGTCGACCAGGGAGTCAAAATGTTGACCAAAAAGGGTTTTGATCGATCAGGGCTTTTTGAACTATTATGGTTCGGTCGACCAGGGCCTTGGTCAACTGTTGACCTTGGTTTCGGTCGACTAGGCCAAAATGAACTGAATGTGTTGGTCGACCGAAAGTGCACCATGTGTGCATTTCGGTCCAATCTGGAAGCACATAAACCCTATTCAAGTGCCTAACAAATAAATGTGTATATGTGAGTGTCCTAGGGTCACTTGGGGTCCAATTTGAAGACACCGAAAAAGTCCGGTATCGATCGACCGAAGGATACGCCTTAAGGTCATGCTAAGGTCATTTTGCATTATGATTTGATTTGAGCTTACAAGATAAACCATGTATGTGTTGTGTGTGCTTATTACAAACCAAATGTCCTAATTACTATTACAGACCAAATAGAGTACTAAATATATTACAACTGAAAATACGAACTGGTCTTCAAGCTTTGAGCTTTCTCGTGGCATTGATGATATGCTAATATGAACTTGCACATGAGTTAGATATTTATTAAATATAGGAGTATTTGTCATTATCAAAATCGGGCGTGACCTATAAGGTTAACATTCTCCGCTTTTTTGATGATGACAAATACAATTGGAAAAATATAGGGTTAAGCCCAAGAAGGCTCCCCCTCACAAGATGCATCCATTGTATTCCCATTATTTTGCCTCTTTCCATCTCCCCCTTTTGGCAACAGTAAAAAGGGTCATTGGAATTAAAGTCCTAGGCAATGGGTGTTTAGTACATTTATACAAGAGTAATTTTGGAAAGAATTTTTGAAAAATTTCGGCGGAGTGCCGTTTGTAAATCGAACTTTCCAAAAGTAAACCTGTATAAATGTAACCTGTTTGAGTGTAAATCTCCTAACAATTTATCCACAACTACTCAAACAGTTCAGTATGGTCCAATACAACAAATAAACTATCAATATGATCATGAATTGGACAAGTTGTGCAACATAGATGATAATCAATATAATCATGCAATAGATATATGAATAACATATGCACACAATCAACAATTAACATTTCACAAAGTCTCAAGTAAGAAGATAAGTCAACAATAGAATTAGTTGCTAAGACTTGAAAAGTTCCCATGAGAGAGCTCCCCCTAAAATTATGCTAGTTATGAGACATTTAAGTTTATGAAGCTTCTCTACTATGCATTAAGCCTAACTCACGTCTAATTTGTATGAATATATCCTTAGGTAGTGGCTTAGTGAATGTATCGGCCCACTATTCATTAGTGCATACAAACTCAAGAGCCACATCTCCTTTTTGCACATGATCACGAAGAAAATGATGTCTAATCTCAATGTGTTTAGTTCGTGAATGTGAGATAGGATTTTTAGAGATGTTGATTGCACTAGTATTATCATATTTAACGGTATTGTTTCATAGTATAATCCAAAATCCACAAGTTGTTGTTTCATGTAAAGAGTTTGGGCACAACAACTTCCAGCCGCAATATATTCAGCTTCGGCGGTGGATAAGGCAACTGAGTTTTGTTTCTTGGAGAACCAAGAAACAAGAGATTGTCCTAGGTAATGACAAGTGCCGCTAGTGCTTTTTCTATTAACCTTACTGTCGGCAAAGTCAGCATCAGTGTAACTAACAATTTCAAAGGTAGTATGCTTAGGGTACCATAAACCTAACTCTATAGTCCCAACTAGATACCTAAGGATTCATTTAACAGCTTTTAGATGAGATTCCGTAGGAGCAGCCTGAAACCTAGCACACATACATACACTAAACATAATGTCGGGCCTACTAGCAGTGAGATATAGGAGACTTCCAATCATGCCACGATATAATTTTACGTCAACAAGGATTCCTTACTCATCTTTATCAAGCTTAATGGAAGAGTTCATAAGTGTGCCAAGAATTTTACAATCTTCCATATTAAATTTCTTTAGCAAGTCCCTAATGTATTTAGATTGGCATATGAAAGTTCCATGATTAGCTTGCTTAATTTGTAGACCTAATAAAAAACTTAGTTCACCCATCATGCTCATTTCAAATTCACTTTGCATGCATTTGGCAAATTCATTACACAACTCATCATTAGTTGCTCCAAAAATGATATCGTCCACATAAATCTGAACAAGGAGCATATTATCATTTTTGGACTTGATGAAAAGTGTAGTGTCAATCTTGCCACGGGTAAACCCATTTTCTAGTAGAAAACCACTAAGCCTCTCATACCAAGCTCTAGGAGCTTGTTTCAATCCATACAAGGCTTCAGACAACCGGTAAACATGATCGGGATATTTATGATTCTCAAAACCGGGTGTTGTTCTACGTATACCTCTTCATTAATGTAGCCATTTAGAAAAAGCGCTTTTAACATCCATTTGAAACAATTTAAAATTTTTAAAAGCGGCGAAGGCAAGTAGCATACGAATGGTTTCTAATCTAGCAACAGGAGCATATGTTTCATCAAAGTCAATCCCTTCCTGTTGGTTATACCCTTGGGCAACTAGTCTAGCTTTATTCCTAGTTACTACCCCATTCTCATCTTTCTTATTTCTATATACCCATTTAGTTCCAATGATGGTGTGCTCATTAGGCGTAGGAACTAAGGTCCACACCTTGCTTCTTCCAAATTGATTAAGTTCTTATTGCATGGACATTACCCAAGATTCATCTTCTATGACTTCTTTAATATTTTTAGGTTCTTCTTGGGATAAGAAAGCGAAGTGGTTTACTATATTTCTCAAGGATGATCTTGTGGCTACTCCACGGGATGGTTCGCCTATGATTTGATCTATAGGATGACTTCTAATGTATTTCCAATCTCTAGGAAACTCCTGATTTTCATTTTCATTATCTTCCAGTGATTTTTCATTTGCTTCTTGATTTTCGTTTGCATTGTTTTCGATGGACATTTTCTCTAAGCATTTTCTAATATCAATATCATCTTCATCATCTTTATTAGAAAATGGATTAGACTCATCAAACACAACATGAATAGACTCAATCACAGTTAAAGTTCTTTTATTGAAAACCCTATATGCTTTATTATTAAGTGCATAGCCTAGGAAGATGCCTTCATCAGATTTAGAGTCAAATTTTCCTAGATGCTCATTATCTCTAAGCACAAAGCATTTACAACCAAACACATGAAAATAGGAAATATTAGGCTTATGGTTGTTCCACAATTCATAAGGGGTTTTATTAATTGATGGTCTAATCAACACCCTATTCATAACATAGCATGCAGTATTAATGGCCTCGGCTCAAAAATATTTAGGTAAGTTACGCTCATTCAACATAGTTCTGCCCATTTTTTTGTAGTGACCTATTCTTTCTTTCAACTACACCATTTTGTTGAGGTGTCCTAGGTGCAGAAAAGTTATGTGATATGCCTTCTAAGTCACAATATTTTTCTATGCTTTCATTTTTGAATTCCGTGCCTCTATCACTTCTTATGTGAGTGATTTTATTTCCTTTTTTATTCTGAATTCTCCTGCAAAGTTTGGTGAAATGTTCACATGATTCATTTTTATGTGCAAGAAATAACACCCATGTGAATCTAGAAAAATCATCCACAATTACAAAAGTATAAGATTTATCACCAAGACTTTGCACAGAATTAGGCCCAAATAGATATAGGTGAAGCATCTCCATAGGTCTAGTAGTAGATATGAATCTCTTTTTCTTAAAACTAGATTTTGTTTGCTTACCCATTTGACATGCATCACATATTTTATCCTTTACAAAAGACATTTTAGGCAGACCTTTAACCAATTCTTTTCTAACAAGTTTAGACAATAAATCCATGCTAGCATGCCCCAAACACCTATGCCACAACCAACTAGTTTCATTTATAGCAGAAAAACATGTTACTTGTTGTGAAGCTAAATTATCAAGAGATGTAGTATAAACATTTTCATGTCTATCAGCAGTAAAGAGCACTTTATGATCTATTTTATTTTCAACTATGCATTTGTCATTTTCAAAAGATACTTTATATCCTATGTCACACAATTGACTTATGCTAAGTAGATTATGTTTCAGTCCATCAACCAACAGAACATTATCAATAGTGGGAGAGGAATCCTTACCAACCTTACCTACCCCGATGATACATCCTTTGGCATTGTCGCCAAAAGTCATGTAGCCTCCGTCCTCGGGAACAATTGAAGTGAATTTTCCCTTGTCACCGGTCATGTGCCGTGAGCACCCACTATCTAAGTACCACCGGTCCTTGGAGGAGGATGATCTTAGGCATACTTGCAAAATAAGCTAAGTGACTGATGCTGGTCCCTAAATTTTATTAGGTCCATGGGGGTTAGTAGCAGGATCTCCCTTAACTACCCATACCTTCCTAATTCTAGCATGCTTATTCCTAAGTGGACAATCAAATTGAATGTGACTAATCTGTTTACATTTAAAACATTTCAATCTACACTTAGGTTCTTTAAGAGGAATATGAGATTTTGACTCATGTGTAAAGTGTCTTAAGTAAAGATTAGGTCGTCTAACATTTTCAATACCATTAAAACCACGACTCTCTTTACTTAAGGAGTTTCTTTGGGTACCAAGTAATTTTTCAAAATTTTCTTTGCCCTTGGTGAATTTAAAAATAGTTTTGGAGCTATCCTCCAATTTCCTCTCAAGCTCAACAATAGTTGTATCCTTTTCTTTTAAAATGGAGGCATGAGAGGTTTTTGCCATATTAAACAATTTTGACCAATTTTCACATTTCTTTTTCAAATCATTATTCTCTTTGGTATTTTTTCCTAGCAATTTTGAAACACGAATATATTCAAATTGTAATTCTCTAAATGTAGGCATGCTGTCAGAATCACAATCATCAGACGAATAATAAGAAGATGATGAACTAGAAGACAATACCTCATCCTCGTGTGCCATCAAGCACAGATTAGCAATCCCGGTGTCACTATGATCTGAATCTGATTCGCTGCTACTGAATTGGTCCCATGAAGTCCCAGCCTTCATGGCTTTCTTCTTTTTCTTAGCCTCCTTTTTCAGCAGTGGGCAGTCAGGTTTGATGTGTCCCACTTTGTTGCAGTTGTAGCATGTAGGAGCATTTGATTTTTCCTTTCTTTTACTGGATTCACCCTTGTCATTAGTGGAGTCTCTGTATTTTCTAAATGGCTTCCTATTCTTCCTGAAAAAACTGCTAAACCTTTTGGTTAGCATGGTCATTTCATCATCAGTGTCAGATTCACTATATTCACTAGATGTGCCATTAGATGCTTTCAGTGCAGTCACTTTCTTAGCCCTATTATGCTCATTAAGTCTTTCATTTATGGATAGTTCATAAGTGATCAAGGAACCTATCAGTTCATCTAAGCTCATGGCCTTAAAGTCTCTACCCTTAGTAATGGTCGTAGTCTTGGCTTCCCAAACAAGAGGAAAGCCTCTAAGGATCTTCCTGATCATCTCATATGTGGGATAGGTCTTTCCTAATGCATGTAGTGAGTTTATGATGTGTGTGAATCTAGTGTTCATGCTCTGAATGGACTCACGTACATTCATCCTAAAAGCCTCATACTCACTGGTCAACATATATATCCTACTGTCTTTTACATCTCTAGTACCCTCATATGTGACCTCCAACTTATCCCATATTTCTTTTGCAATAGAACATGTCATAATCCTGTTAAATTCATTTACATCAAGACTACAATATAAAATATTCATGGTAGTGACATTAAGACTAACAGCTTTCATATCATCATCATCATCATATTTATCCTCAGTCTTAGGAACCCTAATTGCACCCTCAATTCTCATAGGGACATAGTTTCCCTTAGAGACAATTTTCCACACCTTCCAATCAGTATTCTGAAGGTAGATGCGCATCCTCTATTTCCATAAGGTGTAATTAACACCGCTGAAAACAGGAGGTCGTGTGGAAGATGGTCCCTTAGGGAAAGGGGTCACGGAGCTATGAGTCATATGTGATTTTTGTGCAACATAACAACCAGTCTATACTACGTGGCTTTGATACCAATTGTTAACTTTACCGTGATCCCAAAACCGGGGGAGGGGGTGAATTGGTATTTTTAAATTTTATCCCCTAGGTATTCTTCCTAACAGCAGTATGTTCACAACCCTACGGTTAATCTAATGCGAATAATATAAATATATCAAAAATTAAAGAAGTAGTTTAATTAATCGCACAAGCACTAGAAAGCAGTAAATTAAGGGTGACACGCAGATGTGTTATCGAGGTTCGGCCAACTGCCTACGTCCTTGCCTTGGCTAACCAGCACAAGGATTATCACAATAACTTGCTCACTTAAACGGGTGGAGTGACACCTATACAACTAGGTCAAATTATCACAGGGCTGACCTCAACCTTTACACTAATCCTTACCGGACTGGATTACTGTCCCCTCAGGCCACACCTGGAATCTCTCAGATATACAATCAAAAGGTACAATATATGGGTGCTTTCATGTAAAGCATATTTGTACCACAAATGCGCACAATATCACATACACCACAGATGATTTAATAATGTAAGCTCAGTGTGGTCTAAGTAGTTCAACTCTCAAATAGATTTTCTATCAGTGTAGTACGCACGTGAGAGTTTCAATAATAATCTGTGTATTTCAAAATATTCAATCAAACGTGTTCACACAGAGTATCAAGCCTTAAGAATATCAACTAGAAGAGTATCTTAATCACGTGAATATGTATATGCTTGGATTGCAAAGTAGATAATCTTTGTATTCAGTAAATGATATATACTTGAATAAATATTGTCACAAAGATTAATGTAACAAATACAAATATCTTTTCACAAATATTTCAATAAAGATTTCAGAAGATATTTGAGTAGGTTTGAAAATATTTTTGCAAGCCAAAACCAAATACAAACCTCCTAAGCTATTGCAATGAGAATGCAACACTAGGAAGTTTAACACAAGTCTTCTTAGGGTAGGCTTGTTAGAAAAGCCACCTAAGAATACTTAGGTTATGCTTTCAAAGAAAAATCAATTGAAATACACACCAAATGAGAGAGCAAACCTTCTAAGCAATAACACTCAATACACTTACAAATGATGTAGATAGATGAAGAAGGTAAGCTTGAGTGGATTTTTAAAGAGTATAAGCAATGGGAAATATTTAGCTTGAGAGAGAGATTTTGATTTTGGTTTTTTGCTAATCACACTTAATTCTCCCAAATGAAACAGTATATATAGACATACCAAAATAATTGACCGTTGGGGACCTATTAGGGATTGTTGGAAAAGTTTAATGACACTTAAACTATTTTAACCCTGTTTAAGAATTATTTATCCGCGGTAAAAATTATGGCAACCCAAGAGGTCTGGTCGCCCAAGACTCATATGGTTTGGTCGATCAGGGGAATATTGAACTAAGGGCTCGGTCGATCAGGAGAGGGCGATTTCTCAATTTTTTGAGGTTCGGTCGACCAAGCCATTTTGAACTGGCTGGTTCGGTCAATCAGGCAGTTGGGAATTCTTCTAAGGACCCTTCAATCGACTAGGTAGTTTGAGTACAAAAAGGGTCGGTCGACCAGATGGTCAAATTTTTGACCTAGGGAGATTTCGGTTGACCAGGGCCTTTTGAACTACCTGGTTCGGTCGACCAGGGAGTCAAAATGTTGACCAAAAAGGGTTTCGATTGACCGGGACTTTTTGAACTATTATGGTTTGGTCAACCAGGCCAAAATGAACTGAATGTGCTGGTCAACCGAAAGTGCACCATGTGTGCATTTCGGTCCAATCTTGAAGCATATAAACCCTATTCAAGTGCCTAACAAACAAATATGTATATGTGAGTGTCTTAGGGTCACTTGGGATCCAATTTGAAGACATCGAAAAAGTCCGGTGTCGGTTGACCAAAGGATACGCCCTAAGGTCATACTAAGGTCATTTTGCATTATGATTTGATTTGAGCTTACAAGATAAACCATGCATGTGTTGTGTGTGCTTATTACAAACCAAATGTCCTAATTACTATTACAGACCAAATAGATCACTAAATATATTACAACTAAAAATACGAACTGGTCTTCAAGCTTTGAGCTTTCTCGTGGCATTGATGATATGCTAATATGAACTTGCACATGAGTTAGATATTTATTAAATACATGAGTATTTGTCATTATCAAAATCGGGCGTGACCTATAAGGTTAACACTTATAATTTAATTATTGTGAATAATTGGGAAGTACTGAGTTTGCTATATCTGATTTAAATATTCGCTCAGTTTTTATATTGTTGGGCAATTGGTATTTACTTAGAAAGACCCTAGGTTGTGGAATACTGATTGTGATATAGAATTAACTTAGGAAATTTTATAATACCCAATTCACCCCATTCCCTCTTGGGAATACGCCAATTACATCAATTTTTTATTAAGAAATAGAAGGAGAAAATGTAAAATGAAAAAAAAAACTCATTTTTATTGTATTTTCTTTTTATATCAAATTTAAAAGTACAAAAAAGTTAATGTAATTTGATTAAAAATTAAGAAAAATTACTCATTAATAATATGTTAAATCAAATTCTTGTTCATTTATTTATTATATATTTTATTTTCTTTCTCATTTTTCTTTGTAATCAAACATGAAATAGTGATTTTTTTTGTAAATTGTTTTTAATATTTTTCAAACTCTCAAAGTTCATGAGTGATGATTAATAGTTTATTTTCACCCAAAACAATGATGTATTACTTTAATCGGCAACACTTGTCTCCATTAAAGATTAAATTATTTTTTCTAAGCACAAATTCTCAAAGAATAGAGCAAGCAAAACATCTTTTCGAGAAAAGATCAATCATGGTCATTTTTGAAAAATTAGGAAAATGAAATGCGAAACGACTTTTTTTTGAAAAAAATAAGTTCATATTGCGATAAAAAATTAAACATCATTAAAAGCCAAAATTATATTTTTTAAACATAATTTTTATGAGAATATAACACTATATTTTTTTTTTCTTTTTCAAACTGAGAAAAATCGAGATTCTTCAAAAAATGTCATGAATGATATTGAAATGATTTTTCGTTCAAATTAATTAAGTATATTTTATTAGGTGAGAATAGAATTAGTTAGAAAAACTTAAAACTTAAAATTTGTATATTGAAAACACATTTTCTTATTATAACGTACTTTGAAATTATTTTTTAAACTTATTTTCTCTTAGGATAAAAAAAAACATTTTTTCTTGAAAAGAAAAACAACTATAGTATTTTAATGAAAATAAAGTTTCTCTTTTTACAATAAAATTTATTGCTGCCAAAATTAAAATTGTGTAAACCCAATTTTTCCTAAAACAAAATAAAATAATATTTTTTAACCAATAAAAAGTTTAGGCTTAGTTGGAATATCGCAAATAAAGATTAAAATTTTTTTTTTGTCCAAAATAAATTCATACAAGAACATATAAACAAAAGATTATGTTTTCTAATATAATTCCTTGAAGAACAAAATGAAAAGAAATTTTTTTCATATAGCATTTCCCACAAAGAAGTCATAAATAGTGTTAGAAGACTTCTTATTTAAAATAATATCATAGTTTATGACCAAAACATGATTCAAAAAAAAAATTATCAGAAAAAGTTAATGAATTCTTTTTAACGACGATATCTAAGATTTTTTGAATACTCAACTAATTCATTGAGATAATGATACACTTAAATCTATAAACTTAATATATTTGTTAACTGTATGACTTAAAATTATATTTTATAAACATATGTTCTCCTTATTTACACGGTATTACCATTTCTGTAACAAATATCTTTGAGGATTAATTTATAAATAATTCAGTAGAATAATTTATATTTTATATTTTTATTTTTTAAAAAATAATTATATTTTCTCTCTTACTATGTCTAAGAAATAGTACTACATTTAAAGATTACTGAGATGACGTGGACAATCACCCCCGCTCTACTGCTGCGGTGTTTCTTTTTTCCCCAAACTGCCCTTTCCTTAGCTTCCTCCAGAAGAATCCCCCAATCTCCATTACCTTTTTCCCTTTTCCCTTTGCCCTTTGCCCTTTTCCCTTTTAATATTATATATATATATATATATATATATATATATATATATATATATATTGTATTGCTTTTTTTGTCCGCAGCCGAAAGGTCACCAACGCGATGTCCGCGCGTATCCGTCAAAAATATTAAATTTATTTACCATAACTACCGATAATTATTCTAAGTTACTTTTTTAACTATGCACAGCTATTTCAAATATCCTTATAATTATAATTATGTTAAATTTATCTCCTTAACTATTTATAATTATTAGAAAATATTGTTATGACTATACACAACTATTTAAAAATGTTCTTAAACTATTTAATTTTTTATTATTTTCTTTATAATTTTTTTTTAAAAAAAATTAAAAATAAAAAGTCTAGAGCACACATATGATGCATGCCCACGAGTAGCTAAACTAAAGAATGTTTATAATTGTAAGTAATACTTTTTTGGATAAAATCTAGCTAAATATTCTCATTTTTCAAATATAATTTTTCGCCACTTTAGTTTTTAAAAATTATTACAAAATCCTTTAAGATTTAATTTTACTAACAAAATAAACCTTAAGTTTATTTAAAAAAAATCAAATGTTATTCTTAATAAAACAATAAGTTTCTCCTTCCATTTAATTTTGATAAAATAAATTTTTTAAAAAATTAAATGAATTATGTCGTGACATCCTGATGCAGGTGTGCCCCGGAGTAGCGAATAAAAATTGTAATGTTTGATTTTTGGGGAAAAAAAATAGGAATGAAGTCGTCACTAACCTTTTAGTATGGTTAGAACACATGATTACTATCTAATTAAAGGTAGAATCGGTCTGCGTTACCATAGCAGAGATTGAGAGTTCGGTTACGTGAGAGGAATATATTAGCACCCCCTATACGCCTGTTCTTACGAACATTACCTAATTAATTAAAAATTATCCCATAAATTCAATTCAATAAGCCTTTGAAATTACTCTCTTTGTGAACTTACAAAGTGCGCATGCAAACAAATAAATCATACAAATATTTACATAATATACATATTCCCTCAGAACTAAGGTACGTGAAGTTCGAAAGTTCATACCCCCTTTTGTTACAATCATAGGGATAGAAAATAAAAAATAATTAATAACGAAAATATCATAATAACAAAATGACGATAAATTAATATAAAATTTTTAAAAAATAATACGATTAAACATAATAATAATAATAATAATAATAATAATAACGAATATAGAAAAATAATATTAAAAACACTAATGATAATATACAATAATAATAATAATAATAATAATAATAATAGCAATAAAAAATATAATAACAATAATAATAATAATAATAAATAAATAAATGATAATAATAATAGTAAATAATAAAGATGATAACAATAGTAAGCAACAAATGATAATGATAATAATAAATAATATTTATAGTAATAATAATATACATATTATATTTACCTTAATACTGACAGTCTGACACCCAATTAAAGATACAATACATACATATATAATCAATTAATTAATAAAATAAATTAAATTTTAAATTAAAATATAAAAACTCAGGGAAAGGCAAGCAAATAATGAACTTATGGAAACCTATTCAAGCTATTACTAATACGTAAATAATCAGATGGTAACTTTTAGACTTAAAGTAATAAATCAAATCAAAATTCGGTATACAATCCTAAACATCTATAATAATCCTAACACATGATATGACGGTATTAAAAAAAAAAAAAAAAAACCTACTTTGATAATAATTTTCAAATAGATACAACCAAAAATTTGAACTTGGATACTAAATAATAAAATAAACACAGATAAAAATCCTGCAATAGTAAGGGTAAACTGATTAATATTCATAATAAAATGTGAAAAAAAAAAGGAAAAAAATGTAACCTGGATATCAAACACAACTTTTATCTAACAAATCAAAAATTTAAACTTTCAGTACTAAAAACCCAAATAAAATATTAAACTATGCAGGTATGTGTGCCTACAAAGCTACAGGTGTCTAGTGTGTGTGCGGTTTGCTGTGTGTGTGGGTGTGTGCATTTGTGTGGTTTGCTGTGTGTGTGAGTGTGTGCATGTGGCCGACATGCAAAGGAGCTCACCGGAGGATTGCTGTCGTGGAGAGCCGACGGGGTGATGGGAGCTGTGGTGACGACAATGACGAGCTGGAGAGGCTGTCGTGGAGACGTGGAGGCCAGAAGCGAGCTAAAGGATGCTGAAGGTTCGGGTTCGGCTGGGAGTGACGATGGAGGATGGCGCTGGTGCAACTGGATGTTGCCGTGAAGAGCCGCCGAAGCGATGGGCTGTTGCAACGTATGGCAGATAGCAATGGCGGCGACACTGGAGGTGACGACGGTGGCCCTGGGAAGCAGATGGACGGAGCTGGTGGGCGGACGACTGTCGTCTGCTGGTAAGGATGACGAGAGGGGTTGGTGCTGTGGGTGGCCGGTGTGAACGTAGACGGTGTGTGCGAAGTCGGAGAGGCTGTGCATGTGGCCTTGCTGTTGTGTGCAGCAGGGAGGGAGAAGAAGAGAGGGGCAAAGAGTTGAGAGAGGGTGAGGCTGTGCGTGCATGAGGAGTGATGGCTCCTCTGCGGCTGCTTAGGTTTTTTTTTCTTGTTTTCTTTGGTGTCTCCGCTCCCTCCAGCCGTGTGAGAATGAGAGTAAGCCCCCCTTTTTATAAACTTTTCTTCCCCAAAACCCTAATAATAATAATAATAATAATAATAATAATAATAATAATAACCCCTTTGTTATATTTGGTTCGGACAAAAATAGGGTGTCTACAGCTGCCCCTCTTTGTAGGCTTTGTTGCTTCAATGTAACGGCAGGAACTCTCTTACATTTTTGTAGCAACAAGCCTGCAAAGATAAAAGACACCTATTTTAGTCAGGTCATAAAACTACCTATGGCTTTTAAGTTAATCAAGTGTTGTTTGTTTCTACAAATTATGGATGATTTGCACTGAATGTAAGAATCTAGGTGGGAGTATGCAGCGTTGACTGACACTGAATGTAAGAATCCAGGCCGAGGCGGATACGAGGATCTGAGCCACACGACACAATGATGACTTGCTTCAAATGCAAGAATCTGAGCCATAGCGGATACGATGATCTGAGCCATACGACACGATGATGACTTGCTGCGAATCTAAGAATTCGAGTCGCAGCGGATACGATGATCTAAGTCATATGACACAATGGTGGCTTGCTTTGAACGTAAGAATACAAGTCGTACCGGATACGATGATCCGAACCATACAACACAATGATGGCTTGCTACGACTATAAGAATCCAAGCTGTAGCGGATACGATGATCTGAGCCATACGACACAATGGTGGCTTGCTTCGAATGTAAGAATCCAAGCAATAGTGGATACGATGATCCAAACCATACAACACAATGGTAGCTTGCTTTGAATGTAAGAATTTGAGCTGTAGCGGATACGATGATCCGAGTCACGCGACACAATGATGACTTACTGCGAATGTAAGAATCTGAACAGTAGTGGATACGAATATCCGAGCCATACGACACAATGATGGCTTGCTGCGAATGTAAGAATCCGAGTCGTAGCGGATATGAGAATTCGATCCACAAGACACAATGATATCTTGCTTCGAATGTAAGAATCTGAGTCATGGTGGATATGATGACTCGAGCCATAAGACACAATGGTGGCTTGCTTCGAATGTAAGAATCCGAGGATCCAAGCCACATGACACAATGAAGGCTTGCTTTGAATGTAAGAGTCTGAGCTGCAGCAGATACGATGATTTGAGCCACATGACACAATGATGACTTACTTCGAATGTAAGAATCTGAGCCGTAGAGGATACGATGATCGAAGCCATACAACACAGCAGAATGTAGTGACCTAGAGAATTAGGATATTTAAATAATGAAATTTTAAACAGGGTCTCGTCGACGAACACAGGGGATTCGTCGATGAGAGCACAAGAGGGACTCCTCGACGAGGACGTGTCTCGTTGACGAGAGGATACCGAGATGATGTTTTGGGCGACTCTGAATTTCATCGACGAGGGGGAGAGCTCGTTGACGAGTTGCCTTCTTGACCTCGTCGACGAGGTGACATGGCTCGTCGACGAGGTCGGTGTATAAATAACCCTAAATGCGATTTTCAGCTACTTTTTGAACAGAAACACTCTCCTCTCTCTCCTCTCTCTGCTCTTCAGTTTTCACCCCTTCTCACTGAGTTTTTGGGTCGAATTTATGTCAGTTAGAGGATCTGAAGCCACCACAACACTCCTGGGGAAGTTCTCTGCATATCTGCTGGAGTGGATCGTCGGTGGGATTAGTTTGAAATTCATCCCTGAATCAAGGTAAGACTATTTATTTAGAATTTGGTCTTCCCGTAGTTATAAGAAATGCTATTTACGGAGAAATATTGAAGTTTAGTTATGAGAGTTGTCGTTTTCAGGGTATTGAACGGGGAACCCTGTGGGGGTAGGACCAGCATATTTTAGGGGGTTTCTTTTTAGTTATCAGGTAAGGGAATAAACTAGCAAATATCTTTCCATGAAAAGTATTATTAAATTATTAGAAGAATTATGTTCAGGAAAGCATGTAATATTTTCAAATATTATTGAGAAAATGCATATTTGGGAAGATACTGCTATTATGTTGAAATGTATATATTTATGTGTATGAAATGCCATAAAAGATGATTTTAGAATAGAAGGTATGGTTTTATTCAGTATTGTGTGACATGAATATTATTTTACATGGAAAATATTTTGTTATGACAATATTACGAATAAAGTATGTTTTTAGAAACGATGAAATATTGCAGTACATTATAGTTTCAAAATACATGATAAATGAATTATTTATTCAAAATAATATTTATGAAATGTTCGGCGAAAGGCAGTGATTTATAGTTGGCACAAGGCCATGCTTTATGTACAATTTCAGTGCAAGGTCGTATTTATAAGATGTTCGGCGTAAGGCCGCAGATATGAAAGAAATTGGTGCAAGGTCGTATGTATGTATGTATGTATGTATGAATGTATGTATGTTATTACAAAAAATGCTATCAATCTATTTATGTTAGACAAGTATATTAGCATGTATTATATGTTATCAAAACTCGGATGATAGTTTAGTTTAGTTATAAGAGCACGGTACCGTATTTATACAGATTAGTTTATTATGTTCAGACTTGTGCTAACCGTCCCTGCAAGTAAAGGGGGTGGGAGATGGATAGTCGATGTGGCTTTCAGTGTAGAGTTGTAGACATCCACCTGACAGTTTGGACCAGGGTGTGGCAGGGCCCATCGTACTTACAGACATTTTTGACTCGGCAGTGGTCGGCCAGCTATTGTCGAGTCCTGCCTTCAGGCTGCACAACCCGTCATGGGGAGTAATACATGGCATTAGCTAGCTATACATCTTGGGTAAATTACAGTATTATCAGTTATATCAGACATTTCATGTACAATATGATTTATTAGAAGTTATAAAAGTATATGCTTAATAAGTTATGTTATGATGAATGTTTTCTAGTATATGAAATGTACTGTATATGTATAATAGCACCAAATATTCATGTTTCCACACAAATTTATTTAGTTTATTTTCCCTTACAAAGAGGTGTCTCACCCCCAACATTCAAAATTTTCAGGAAACCCAGAAAGACCGACGGATCAAGGTCGCCGTTGAGATAGTGTGATACTACCCTGCTATGAGGGTAAGTTTTTTATCTAGGAACATGAAATTTACGCTATAGGTTCCTAGATATGTATTTATTTGTATTTTTGGGAGATTGTATATAAACACATTATTTTGGATATGTAGTTGATTCTGGTATTATGTATTTTATGGTTGTATGAATGTCGATTTACATTTACAACTGCCTAGGTTTCTGCTATGTATGACAGGTGTCCCCATTACCCACGGGTTCGGGTTGACTATTTTACTAATTATGCTTTATTATATGATAAAATAAGCAGGTCGTTATAGGTGACTTGCTTAGAATATAAGAATCTGAGTTGTAGCAGATACGATGATCCGAGCCACTTCAAGTAGTAATAAGGTGTGAAACCAAAGTTTGGAAATTGGTTACTATATTGGGGAAATGCACTTGGGTGTAGGGTGCTGATTTCAATGAATGAATCCACTTGTCCCTAGGATCTGCTACCCTAGTTTCAAAATAAATCAATGTGTCTGGGGTCAGCTGCCCTAGTTTCCAAGTAAATAAATGAATGCCTGGGGTCGGCTAGCCCAATTTCAGATATTAGCACAAAAGGAATTGCTCAGTAAAGGATGTCAAATAATCATTCAAAAGCTTATTCTATTGTTGTTTGTGATGCCAGAATGTAGTGATATGCTGCTATATGTATGCATATTGCTAACTTATGATGCTAGAATGAAGTGATATGTTGCTATATGTATGCATGTTGCTAACTTGTGATGCTAGAATGCAGGGATATATTGCTATATGTTGCTAACTTGTGATGCTAGAGTGCAGGGATATGTTGCTATATGTATGCATTTATTTTTCTATGCAATGCATGAAATATATGGTAATGCATGAAATATTTAAGTAGGTGTCGATACTGAAGTTACATGATTTTGCTGAACTGGTAGATAAGGCCACTATAGCATAAGTTGGAGAGCGGTTGGAGGCTGAGGAGCAGAGACAGAGGAAGAAATCCACGCCGTTTGGTTCCCAGTAGGGGTCTAGTCATGGTTCGTGGAAGAGAGGTGGCTACTACAGAGACCGGAGGTAGGATACAAGGAATCGTGGTTTTTAGGGTCTGCCACCACTTCCAGCTTGCCCGAATTGTGGAAAGAGACACCCGAGGGAGTGTCGTGCCTGGCGAGGTATCTGCTACCGATGTAGGGAGCCAGGGCATGTGATGAGGGATTGTCAAGCTCAGATTGGTGCTTTTCCTGTTACTAGATATGTTCGAGGAAGCTATCAGGTGCCACGTGGAGGTCAGCAGAGGAATATGACTTAAGCCAGGGTTTTTGCTTTGATGCCGAGTGATGCTAAGATAGCCGGTGACGTGGTGACAGGTACGGCTAATATGTTTATGCTTAAAGTTATTACATTATTTGACTCAAGGGCCACACACTCGTTTGTATCTATGGGGTGTGTTAGATTGTGTGGGGCTGAAACACAGTTATTGGATGTCGAATTATTAGTGACTACACCGACTGGGTCAGCCATAAGGTGTAGTAGAATGCTCTGTGGTTGTCCAATTGATATTCAGGGAAGAATTCTATCTATTGATTTGGTAGTGCTGGACATAAATGAGTTTTATATCATTTTCAGAATGGATTGGATAGTAGCTAATTTTTCCAATATTGATTGTCGTGCAAGAGAAGTGATATTCAGACCTTCAAGGAAACCAGAATTCAGATTTATAGGATCACAAGTGCAATCTCTACCTTAGATGGTCTCAGCTATTCAAGTGAGGAGACTGCTCCAGAGTGGTTGTCAGGGATTTGTAGTCTTTGTGAAAGAAATTCAGAGAATGAATTGAAGCTTATTAATACGCTAGTAGTGAAAGAATTTACGAATGTGTTTCTAGATGAATTACCAGGTTTGCCACCTGATCGTGAAGTAGATTTTCCTATTGATTTACTTCTAGGTACAACATTGATTTCTAAAGCACCGTATTGAGTGATGCCAGTAGAGGTGGCAGAACTGAAAGATCAGTTGCAGGATTTACTTGATAAGAGTTTCATATGACCAAGTGTATCTCTATGGGGAGCTCCAGTACTATTTGTGAAGAAGAAGGACGAGTCTATGAGGATGTGCATAGATTACATGGAGATTAATAAAGTGACAATTAAGAACAAGTATCTTCTACCCCATATAGATTATTTGTTTGATCAACTCCAGGGTACACAGGTGTATTCTAATATCGACCTCAGATCAGGCTAGCATCAGGTGAAGGTGAGAGCGGAAGATGTATCGAAGACGACTTTCAGGACCAGATATGGGCATTACGAGTTCTTCGCTATACTGTTTGGTATGACGAATGCTCATACGATATTTATGGATTTGTTGAATAGGATTTTTCATCCATATTTAGATCAGTTTGTTGTTATTTTTATTAATGATGTACTGGTCTATTCGAGGAGCTATGAGGAGCATGAGATACATTTGAGGCAGGTTTTGCAGATGCTCAGGGAGAAGAAGTTATATGCCAAGTTCAGTAAATGAGACTTCTGACTCGATAAAGTTGTGTTTTTGGGGCATGTTATCTCAAGAGACGAAATTTCTATGGATCCTAGTAAAATTGATGCGGTAGTGAATTGGGTTAGACCGAGGAACGTCTAGGAGATTAGGAGTTTTTTGTGGTTAGCTAGTTATTACCGTCGTTTCGTTGAGGGATTCTCAGATTTATCAGGGCCTCTGACACGACTGACTAGGAAGAATGTTAGATTTGAATGGGATGATAGCTGTGAGCATAGTTTTTAAGAATTGAAGCAGAGACTAGTCACAACACCAGTATTGATCATCCCATCAGGGAGTTAGGGTTATGTCATTAATAATGATGCGTCTTTGAAGGGACTTTACTGTGTATTGATGCAGCATGGCAGGGTGGTGGCGTATGCTTCCAGACAGTTGAAAGAGTATAAGAAGAACTATCCTACCCATGATCTTGAATTGGCTGTAGTGATACATGCATTGAAGATTTGGAGGCATTACCTGTAGGTGAGCAGTGTGATATTTTCTCCGACCACAAGATTTTAAAATACTTCTTCATCTATAAGGAATTGAATATGAGATAGAGAAGGTGGTTAGAGTTAATTAAAGATTTTGATTGTACTATCAGTTATCACCTAGGGAAAGCAAACGTGGTAGCTGATGCACTGAGCAGGAAGTCTGTTGAATCAGCGTTGGCAGTGACGGAGATCCAGTATCCGATCATGATGGATCTGGAGAAACTCGGCATTGAATTAGGCGAGAGTGATCCTCAGGTATGTATCGCCATTTTAGTAGTGCAACCTACTTTATAAGAGTGGATTAGAGCTGCTCAGAAGGAAGATTTAGAATTAGCAGAGGTGATGGACAGAGTGCAGAATGGTCAGGGACAGGAATTTTGCATTTCAGATGACGGACGATTCTGTTCCAGATTATGTGTTCCTGCTGACGCTAACATCAGGAAGACTATCTTAGAGGAGGCTCACAAATCTTTGTACACAGTTCATCCCACAGTACGAAAATGCATAGAGATCTATGGGAGTTCTATTGGTGGAGTGGTATGAAGAAAGAGATCGCCGAGCATGTAGCCCAATGTTTGACATGCCAACAGGTAAAAGCCGAGCACCAGAGGCCAGAAGGTCAGTTGCAGCTGCTATTTATCCTAGAGTAGAAGTGGGATCATATATCTATGAATTTTGTCTCAGGGCTACCGTCGACATCGCATGGCCAGAATGCAATTTGGGTGATTATAGATCGGTTGACTAAGACCCCCCATTTCCTCCCTATCAAGACTAGCTACTACCTCAACTGTTTGGCAGAGATTTACATTCAGGAGATAGTTTGTTCTCATGGGGTGCCAGTATCTATATTGTCAGATCGAAACCCGCGTTTCACGTCACATTTCTGGAGAAGCTTGTAGGAAGCTTTAGGGTCTCAGTTATCGTTTAGCATGACATTCCAACCTCAGCCAGATGGGCAAACTGAGAGGACGATACAGATATTAAAAGATATGCTTCGAGTGTGTGTATTAGATTTTGGGGGTAGTTGGACTCAGTTCATGCCACTGGTAGAATTTGCGTATAATAATAGTTATCAGTCCAGCATTGGCATGGCACCGTTTGAGACTTTATACGGTATGAGATGTCGTTCTCCATTATATTGGGACAAGATGGGTGAGCAGCGCGTCGTGTGACCAGAATTAGTGCAGCAAGCATATGAAAAGGTTCGACTCATCAAAGATAGAATTAGTACAGCTCAGAGCCGACAGAAGAGTTATGTCGATAATCGCCGTAGGAATTTGGAATTTGATGTTGGTGATCATGTATTTCTGAAGATAGCTCTGTTAAAACGGGTTATGAGGTTTGGAAGGAAGGGTAAACTTAGCCCTAGGTTCATCAGTCCGTTTGAGATTTTAGAGAAAGTGGGTCCGGTTGCCTACAGGTTAGCTTTACCGCCTGTGCTATCCAGGATGAACGACGTATTCCTCGTTTCTATGTTGAGAAAATACGTCCCAGACCTTTCTCATATTATCAGTTATGGTGAATTAGAGTTTAGTGATTCACTAGTATATGAGAAGGTACCAGTACAGATACTGGATAGAAGGGAACAAGAATTGTATAACAAGAAGATTTCTCTGGTAAAAGTTCTATAGAGAAATCATGTGATAGAAGAGGCTTCTTGGGAACTCGAGGAATAGATAAAATAGAAATACCCGCAGTTGTTCCTCGGGGTTCAGTCCCGAACAAAGAAATGTAATGATTGTATAATGTTTCTTTTGCAGGAACATGTAATAATTTAGTTAGTAGGTAATATTTTAGTTTTGGGAGAATTTTTATTTTACATATGTAATCTCCCAGGACTTGGAATGTAATCACGGTATTCCGTATTCCTCCATCATAAGTGAGGGTAAGTAATAAGATAAGTAGACCGTTTTGGCTTTAAGGGATGATGAATTATATGAATAATAAATTTCGAGGATGAAATTTTATAAGGAGGGGAGAATGTAGTGACCCAGAGAATTAGGATATTTAAATAATAGAATTTTAAATAGGCCTCGTTGACGAACACAGGGGATTCGTTGACGAGAGCACAAGAGGAGCTCGTCGATGAGGACGTGTCTCGTCAACGAGAGGATACTGAGAGGATTTTTTGGGCAATTATGAATTTCGTCGATGAGGGGGAGAGCTCGTCCACGAGTTGCCTTCTTGACCTCGTCGATGAGGTGATGTGGCTCGTCGACGAAGGCCAATGTATAAATAGCCATAAACGCAATTTTTCAGCTACTTATCACACATAAACCCTCTCCTCTCTCTCCTATTCGATTTTCATCCCTTCTCTCTAAGTTTCTGGGCCGAATTTACGGCAGTTCGACAATCTGAAGCCACCACGACACTCCTAGGAAAGTTTTCTACCTATCTTTTGGAGTGGATCGTTGGTGAGACTAGTTTGAAATTCATCCCTGAATCAAAGTAAGACTATTTATTTAGAATTTGGTCTTCTCGTAGTTTAAGAAATGCTATTCGTGGAGTAATACTGAAATTTAGTTCTGGGAGTTGTCATTTTCAGGGCATTGAATGGGGAATCCTACGGGGGTAGGACCAGCATACTCTAGGGGGTTTCTGTTCAGTTATCAGGTAAAGGAATAAACTAAAGTAGATATCCTTCCATGAAAATTATTATTAAATTATTAAAAGAATTATGTTCAGGAAAGCATGTAATATTTTCAAATATTATTGAGAAAATACATATTTGGGAAAATACTATTATTATGTTGAAATGTATATATATATATATATATATATATATATATATATATATATATATATGTGTGTGTGTGTGTGTGTGTGTGTGTGTGAAATGCCAAAAAAGATGATTTTAGAATAGAAGGTATGGTTTTATTTAGCATTGTGTGGCATGAATATTATTTTACATGGAAAGTATTATGTTATGGCAATATTATGAATAAAGTATGTTTTTAGAAATGATGGAATATTACAGTATATTATAGTTTCAAAATACATGATAAATGAATTATTTATTCAAAATAATATTTATGAAATGTTCGGCATAAGGTCGTGATTGATAGTCGGCGCAAGGCCGTGTTTTATGTATGATTTCGGTGTAAGGCCGTATTTATGAGATGTTCGGCGTAAGGCCACATATATGAAAGAAATCGGCACAAGGTCGTATGTATGTATGTATGTATGTATATATGTTATTACAGAAAATGCTATCAATCTATTTATGTTAGACAAGTATATTATCATGTATTATATGTTATCAGAACCCGAATGATAGTTCAGTTCAGTTATAGGAGCACGGTACCGTAGCTATATAGATCAGTTTATTATGTTCAGACTTGTGCTAACCGCCCCTGCAAGTAGAGGGGGTGGGAGATGGATAGTCGATGTGACTTTTAGTGTAGAGTTGTAGACGTCCACCTGGCAGTTTGGACCAGGGTGTGGTGGGGCCCATTGTACTTACAGACATTTTTGACTCAGTAGTGGTCGGCCAGCTATTGTCGAGTCTTGCCTTCGGGCTGCACAACCCGTCATGGGGGGTAATATATGACATTAGCTAACTATACATCCTGGGTAAGTTATAGTATTATCAGTTATATTAGACATTTCATGTACAGTACGATTTATTAGAAGTTATAAAAGTAAATGCTTAATCAATTATATTATGATGAATGTTTTCTAGTATATGAAATGTACTGTATATGTATAACAGCACCAAATATTCATGTTGCCACAAAGATGTATTTAGTTTATTTTCTCTTACTGAGAGGTGTCTCACCCCCAACATTAAAAATTTTCAGGAAACTCAGAAAAACCGGCGGATCGAGGTCGCCGTTGAGATAGTGTGATACTACCTCGCTAAGAGGGTAAGTTTTTTTATCTAGGTACAGGAAATTTACTCTATGGGTTCCTAGATATGTATTTATTTGTATTTTTGGGATATTGTATATAAACACAGTTTTTTGGATATGTAGTTGACTCTGGTATTATGTATTTTATGGTTGTATGAATATCGATTTACATTTACAGCTACATAGGTTTTCGTTGTGTATGACAGGTGTCCCCATTACCCATGGGTTCGGGTTGAATATTTTACTAATTATGCTTTATTATATGATAAGATAAGTAGGTCGTTATGGGTGGCTTGCTTAGAATGTAAGAATCTAAGTTGTAGCGGATACGATGATCCGAGCCACTTCAAGTAGTAATAAGGTGTGAAACCAAAGTTTGGAAATTGGTTACTCTGTTAGGGAAATGCACTTGGGTGTAGGGTCCTTATTTCAATTAATGAATCCACTTGTCCTTAGGATACGCTGCCATAGTTTCAAAATAAATCAATGTTTCAGGGGTCAGCTGCCCTAGTTTCCAGGTAAATCAATGTATGCTTGGGATCGGCTAGCCTTGTTTCAGATATTAGCACAAAAGGAATTGCTCAGTCAAGGATGTCAAATAATCATTCAAAAGCTTATTCTATTGCTGCTTGTGATGCCAAAACGCAGTGATATGTTGCTATATGTATGCATATTGCTAACTTTTGATACTAGAATGAAGTGATATGTTGCTATATGTATGTGTGTTGCTAACTTGTGATGCTAGAATGCAGGGATATATCGCTATATATTGCTAACTTGTGATGCTAGAGTGCGGGGATATGTTGCTATATGTATGCATTTATTTTTCTATACAATGCCTGAAATATATGCTAATGCATAAAATGCATGGCAATGCATGAATCTTTTCTCCTAGCGCACCTATGATCAATAACCTCATCTTTTATCTTGGCAATGTTTTTGAATTTATGCATGAAATTTGCTGCATTTGAATTGATTTGTAACAGATCTTGGCTCAATTTTCTTGATTCATTCAGTCAAGGAGGTGATTGACTTGGCTCAAATGAAACTCAATCATAAAATTTGCCCCAGTTGAATGGATCTATAGCTGATCTTGGCCCTATTTTCATATTCCAAACTGATAAGAAGGTGCTTGAATGGATCCCACTGAAACTCAACTCAGAATTTGCCCTAGTTGAATTTATCTACCACTGATCTTGACCCTGTTGTTATGTTCTTCTTGAATAAGCAGATCTCTGAAACCTGACTTGACATTTGCCCTAGTTAGATTGCTCTTTCTCCACAAGGATCTTCTTTATATAAACTACTGGTGATTCTAAAACCCTTTGACTACCCATCCTCTTTTAAAGTTTTGAAGAGTAAGAAGGTTTTTTTTTTTTTTTTTTAAATGATCATGCAAATATGACATCAATTTGCAAAGTCAAGTGATCATGTGCACAAAATAGATGTTTTACCATGTTTCAATGCTGTTACAAGGAAAATTTATACTAGTATTCGAAAGCGATGTGACGTTGATGTTAATTTACCAAACTAGACGATTGTCTTTCTCTTCAACTGCCCCAATTTTATCGAGGGCCACTTATCCTTTTTTGTCTTATTCTGTTATGAAACCACTGATCTCTCGTTTAGCTGTTGCCTTTAGTTCAGTAAAGTTCAATCCATGTTTTGATCTTAAGATGGTCTTTAAGACTCGAGACGAAACCTAGGCTTAGGGATACAGGTTTTTAGAAGAAGAGGGAAACTAAGGCCCAAAAATCTCATCCCATAATAACATTTTTTGCCCTAGTTTGAGTTGGGGCGCTTTGCAAAATATTGACCGAACTTGTCATTTGAACAAGCTTCCTGCGTATCTTTTCAGGATCAGGTCATTATGTAGTTTAAACTCAACATTTAGTCTAACAATTCATTTAAAGACAACAATATATACCAATCTGGTAAGGATTTCATTTGGACCGTAATGTAGGCTGGAGGGTATAGGTTAAAGAAGAAAATGATTAAATAAGGCTCAAAATTATCGATCTTATCAAGGCTAAATTGGCCAAAGATCACATATGAAGTATGTCCCTTGTTTCTTTCTTTATTTTTCCTTTCATGAAGGAATCTTCACTCCATTTTGATTTGGACTTCATTTTGGGACTAATCTTTTTAAAATTGCCCTAATATGGGGTGTGATCCTTTGATAAGTTAATCAAAAATTGAATTTTTCAGGCTCAAAGGGCTAGCAAGGGACTTATTTTTCTTTTGAACTTCTTCTGGTAGCAGAAAAATGACCTGCCATCCTTTTGGCAATGATCATTGTCTCAAATGACTTGTCAAATGATAGGGGACCCAAACCCAGGTTAAATTTTTGGTGAACTGACTTTTAAGAAAAAAATGGTTTTAACATTCAAGTTCAACTTGGTTAACAAATGGTAAATCATTGTTTGGTTCCTTTTATAGGAAAACTGATCGGCCCAAGATGACCATCTATCATTCGATCAAAACATGAGGAATGAATTGACATGAAATTGTCGGAACAACACAACCACTTCTTTATATTCCTTCGAGAGTACAATATTTCTTCACGACAATATGAATTCATAGGGCAAGGAAAATGATTTCATCTTCCTCCACTTCCATCTCCTGGCTTGAATTTTCAAAATTAACATCAGTTGCAGGCTTATGAGTACTAGTATTGTTGTTTTCCCTATTCTTGCATAAAACACAAGCAAACAAATTTTGGCAATTGACCTCATTAGGGGTGAGCATAATTCGGTGAAAACCGAATTAACCGGCTGAAATTGGCCGGTTCGATTCGGGTAAAAATCCTGGTTCAGTCGGTTCGGTTATAATTCTACAAAATTTCGGTTAATCAGTTTCGGTTCGGTTAAGGGTAAAAAAAATTACGATTAACCGATTAACCGAATTACTAATTAATTAGATTTTAAATATAATTTATGAATATAAATTTTTTTTATGCAAGTGCATGAAGGAGTTTAATTAACCTGTTTGGATTCTTTGTTCTATGGTAAAATATTATTTTCATTAATATAATTAATAAATAAGGTATTTAATTAAGCTGGATTTGGTTTTAAAAAAAATTTATAATTGTATTATATTTCTAGCAATTAATTTTAAATGATTTCGGTTAAAATCAGTTAACCGAATTACCCGAATGGGCAATTCGGTCGGGGTCGGTTTGGTGTCCTTCGTCAATTCGGTCGGTTCAGTTAATGGTATTATTTAACCAAATTTTTTGGTTAATTCAGTTAATTACCCGAATTTAACCGAATCGACCGTTTGCTCACCCCTAGACCTCATGATGCAAGTGATACTCGGAAATGCATAATTCATTTTATTGATATAACGACCTGCTTATAAACTCATATAATATAATTAAAATAAACAAAACAGTCAACTCGAACCTGTGGGTAACAGGGACACCTGTCATTCACAGAGAAAGCCTAAGCAGCAGTAAATATTAATCACATTCTCAAAACCATTAAATATATATAATACCAGAGTCTACTATAATCCCATAATACTGTGTTTATATACAATCTCTAAAACATCCAAAATAAACCTAGGATCATACAAAAAAAAAAAAAAAATCTCCTGATCCTAGTACAATACTTACTCCTAGCGAGGTAACTTAACAAACTCAATGGCAGCCACGACCCGCTGGTCTCTCAGGGTCTCCTGAAAAATTAATTAAGTTCAGGGATGAGACACTTCTCAGTAAGGGAAAATAAACTAAATACAGTTGTGTGGCAACATGAACATTTAATGATAATATAGATATACAGTACATTCTTCATACCAGAAAACATTCATCATTTATAAACTGCATAAACGTATACCTTCATATTTTATAAAGCATACTAATCATAACTGTGTGGTATAACTAATAATATTGAAAACATACCCGGATGAATAGCTAGCTGATGTCATGTATGGTTCATGAAGGGTTGTGCAACCCAAAGGCAGGACCCGACAATGGCTGGCCGACCACTACCGAGTCCAAAAATGTCTATAAGTACGATGGGCCCGCCACACCCTAGTCCGGACTGTCAGGTGGACGTCTACACTCTACACTGAAAGCCACATCGACTATCCATCTCTCACCCCTCGTGGGGTGGTTAGCACAAATCTGATCATAGATATCTGATCTATAAGCTACGGTACCGTGCTCCTGAACTGAACTAAACTAACATCCGGGTTCTGATAACATATAATACATGATAATATAGTGTTTAACATAAATATATTGATAGCATTTCTATAATTTCATAAATATGACCTCGTGCCAAACATTTCATAAATACGGCCTCATGCCGAACATCTCATAAATATGGTTTCGTGCCGAATATAATACAATCACGGTCTTGCGCCGAATATCTCATACATATCATTTTGGGTAATAAATCAATTATCATGTATTTTAAAATCATAATGTATTGTATTCTTTCATAAACTCTGAAAAACATACTTCATTCATATCATTGTCATATTATAACATTTCTCACATAAAATAATATTCATGCCACACATTTGTTGTATAAAACCATACATTGTATTCTAAAATCATAGTTTCTGACATCTCATACATACATATACATTTCAACATATTAGCAGTATTTTCCCAAATGTGCATTTCTTTTGTAATATACAGATATAATACATGCTTTCCTGAAAATAAATTTACTAATAAATAATAATAATTTGTATGGAAAAATCACTACTTTAGTTTATTCCCTTACCTGGCTACTGAGAAAAGCCCTTATAAACTCTGGTCTCACACCCGTAGGATTTCCTAATCAATACCCTGAAAATGAAAACTACCAGTACTAAATTTCAGTATTTTCACGTGAATATCATTTTCTATAACTACAGTAAGACCAAATTTGGTTTAAAAAGTCTTACCTCAACTTAGAGATGATTTTCAACAGAGTTCCACTGACAATCCGATCTGGCAGATATGCAGAGAACTTCTCTAGGAGCGTCATGGTAGCCTCAGATTGTCGATTCGGCGAGCGACGGAGCCGAAATCAAAGAGAGAGGAGAGAGAAACTGAAGGGAGGGAGAGAGAGAGAGAAAGAGAGAGAGAGAGAGAGAGAGAGTGAGTGAGTGAAAGATTTCTTAATTTTTGCTTTAAAAATCCGAGTTTTTCTATTTATAGGTCCGGATTTGTCAACGAGACACGTCACCTTGTCGACGAGTCCTGTAGAAAGTTCGTTGACGGACCTGCACCTTCGTCAACAAATTTCAAACTTCTACAAAATCCTTTCTCGGTATCTTCTTGTCGACGAAACTTGGCTTCATCGACGAGGCCCTCTTATATCCTCGTCGACGAATCCCTTGTATTCGTCGATAAGGACCTGACTAATTTCCTTGGTTATTTCTCCTAAAATGCAATGTCTTCACGTTCGTCGATGAAGTCGACTGCCTCGTTTTGTTACTGTTTCCATTTTTCTTCCTCTTTATTATTTTAATACCATTATTATTCGGGTTGTCACAATTGATGAAATAAAAACTTCTGAGACAAGGGCGTCAACGGATTACAAAAGGAAAATAACAATAAGTAAAATAAAAAAAATCATATGAAGGGGATTGGATAATCAAAAGCTTGCTAATCCAGTATTTTAGCCTCTACGGTCGACGAGTAAAACCATTGATTTTGGAATCTTCCAGATATGTTAACCACTGCGGAGCAGGGTTTATAACGGGCATCCCAGGGATTGGAGATACCATTCCTCTTTCTCGCAGTTGAAAAAATAATTCAGCATATGTCATGGGAATGGGGTCCACCCTTCAAAAGTTTCTGGGTACATTCTTGTCTCGTGCTTGCTGATTCTGAGGGGTCGGCATGAGCCTAGGAGCCATAAACTGGGGCCTCATGCCCGTATACACCATTTGATTTACCACAGGTTCAAAAACAAAGTTTCTCTTTGGCCATTGGTTCCCACCTCTTCTGTACTGATTCTTCCAATTAAACTTCTCTTGGATTATTTGTGCCTCTTCCTCCTTCTTCCTATTGGTCCACTTTTTTCCCGAACTGGTTTCTGCGCCACCATCCCTAACTAGACTCGCCTTGATGTTGACTTCAATTCTCCCTCCTGTAGCCACAGTATCCATAAAATCGTGGGGCATTGCTCCCCGAAGATGCGTGCGGTAGGGGTCTTTTAGTGTGCTTACGAACAAAGAAATGACCTTTCGGTCACTTACCGGGGGGTCCACCTGGATCTCCATATCTCTCCACCTATAAGCATGTAATAACCTAGTTATTAAAGGAAAGAAAGAAAGGGAAATTTCACAAAAGGAACAGAGCCTCGTCGACGAACACGGAGCATTCGTCGACGAATCGTCTTCTTGGGATCATCGATATGGATGCATGTCTTGTCAACGAGAATTTACTGAGAGGCTATTTTCGTGCTCTAAAATTCATCAATGAGGGTAGGGTGTTCCTCAACTAACTTGCTTCTTGGCCTTGTTGACGAAATGACGTGTCTCGTCGATGAAGCCAGGGGTATAAACTGCCAAGAATTCTTTTTTGCGAGGAATTTTACATGCAGGTTGTCTCTCTCTCTCTCTCTCTCTCTCTCTCTCTCTCTCTAAAATCGTCTCTCCCTCCTTCTCTCTTCAATTCTAGCTCCGTTCTTCGCCGGTTCGACGATCCAAAGTCGCCACGTCACTCTTGGAAAGATTCTCTTCAAATCTGCTGGAGTGATTTGTTGGTTAGGCCAACTTGAGAACCATCCTAAAATTTGGGTAAGTTAATTTTTAGGTATTTTCAGTATTACCAGTATTATTTGAGGCCAAATTTTGTAAACCATGAGAACATACTGGTGTTTTGTGGAATAAATTTGGGGTGTCATATTTTCAAGAATAGGGTGTTTTGGGCCCTATAGTCATGGGTTGAGGACCCCAGCAAGTATCTATTCGGGAACCTAGGTAAATTATGGTTTAAGAGGTTTATGAATAGGTGATTTCAGGAATTATGAGTGTATTGATTTACTGGAAAATATGTGTATATAAATGTCGGTTTTTGAGGCTGGTACACCGAGGGTGTGAGAGTGGAGTGTTGAGTGGAGGTCAGCTTCACAGTCAGATAGGTAAGGGAAATATGCTATACTAGGGATTTTAAAATGTATATCAAGAGATTATGGATATGTATATATATCAACTTATTATTTAGTTTTTCCAGAATATTATTATTATTATTACAGTAGGAGTTACAGATTTTAGAGCATGAGAATTTAATTGTTTAATTGTGTGGCATGAGTTCATAACAACTTAGTAAAGTATTAATACAGTTTTACGAATATCATGTTTTACAGTATATTAGCAGAAGATATCAATATGCAGTTTCTAGAAAATATGATCTAAAGTATTTTTCAAAATGCCATGACTACAGAACCATAACACTTAGTTATTCAATTATTCAATCAGATATTTAGATTATGCAGATCAGTTTTGAAGTGTTATAGTTATTTCAATATCATGGTAAAAACAGTAAGATAATTATATATATATATATATATATATATATATATATATATATATCAGTACTAAATAGTATCAGACCTTGTGGAAATATTCAGTCAGATTCAGACAGTAGAGTACGGTACCGTTGCTATTTCATATCAAAGTGCAACCACATATCTCAGATAGTGTGTGGATTCCATCTACCGTGCCAAGAGAGATTGCAATCTCCCCAGAAAAATGGGTTAAGGTGGCCGGTTTGACGAGGTATAGTAGTAGCATATCCGAAGAGACTATAGTGGGCTAGATTGTTGATTGATAGAGATTCAGATTGACTTGCCTGGAAGGCCAACCAGAGTTAAGTCCTGTCTACGGGCCACACAACCTTGTCATGAGGGGTTAAATCATAACCTTCAGTTCCCAGGGTATTTTCACAATTGTTTCTCTCTCTCTCTCTCTCTCTATATATATATATATATATATATATATATATATACAAATTTACAGTGCAGCGACATTTTTATTATATTATTAGAATTATATGTAACTAGAAAACTCAAACATACAGTTATATTTTAAACTATAATAGATGTAATCTGTACAGTAGGTTGACCTTATGGGTCACTCCTAGTTTTGATAATGACAAATACTCTTGGTATTTAATATCTGTCAAGTTTGTGTGCAAGTTCATAATAACAAGATCATTTGATGGTACGAGAAGACTTAAAGACTGAAGACCTGAAGACTATTTTCTTGTTGTAATTTATATTATTTGGGTCTGTAATAGTAATATAGGGTATATCGGTCTGTAATAATCTCTGCATGTCATGCATGTAGGTATTTGTTGTAAAGACCTGAAAAATAATGATATTTAAATATTAAAGAGAGAGGGAAATGGAAACAGAAACGGAAGGAGGCAGCAAGCTTCGTTGACGAACACTGGGAGTTCGTCAATGAGTGTATAAGGGGACCTCATCGACGAAGCTACGCCTCGTCGACGAGAAGATACCGAGAAGGGTTTTTGGGATAGATTGAAATTCGTCAACGAAGGAGGAAGTTCATCGATGAAATTATTGAAGGACTCGTCGACGAGGTGACGTGGCTCGTCGACGAATCCTGCAGTATAAATAGCCCTAAACAGATTTTTAATCGCAAAAATTTGCCGCAGTCTCTTTCTCTCTCTACCTTTACGACTCCTCCCTCTTCTCTCTTCGTTTTTGGCCCCGTCAGGCGTTGGATCGACGATCTGAGACTACCATGACGTTCCTGACGGATATCTCTTCAAGTCTGCTGGAGTGGATCGTAGGTGGAATGAAGTTGGAAATCATCCCAAATCCAGGGTAAAGTCTTTTATTCGGAATTTGGGTTTCTAGTAGTTGTAAGAAATGTAATAGACGTAGAAATAGTAATGTTTTGTTTTGAGATTTATGGTTTCAGGGTGTTGAGTGGAGAACCCTGTGGGTGTTGGACCCGTTATAGTAAAGGATTTTTAGCAGGAAACAGGTAAGGGAAATAAGCTATGCTAGGGAATTTACTCATGTTACCATAAATTTTATATATGTATGCAGGTATACTTGATATTATACAGGATATGAATTTTTAAAGCATATGTGGCCTGAGTAGATATTTATGTGATGAAAAACTTATATAGTTTTTATAGTATATCATACTATACTGATTATATAGATATAGACAGTATATTACAAATATTTTACCTAGAAGTATATATTACAGTTTTACTTAGATCAGTATATATTACAACTATATACAGAACAGTGTATACAATATTTATAGTTTGCCATGTTTCCTATTATCATAACATTCTGAGCATACGAACAAAGTATATAGACAGATTATACAGACAAATATACACAGATAGCATCAAGATGCTATAGATATATGATACAGAGATTACAAGATTTACAATACAGAAAGATAGCGTTATGGTAATTTTGGAAACACGATGAAAACAGTAAAAAAACATATATATATATATATATATGTATATATATAGTATTAGATCCCTGAGGAATGATTACAGACAGATACAGATAAAGAATACAGAGCACAGTACCGTTGCTAGATATAGATAGAGTGCAATCACATATCTCAGATAGTGTGTGGGTACCGTCAGCCGTGCGCGGAGAGTATGCAGCTCCCCAGTTCGCTAGGTTCAGGAGGCTGGTTTGATGAGGTAACAACCAGTTCTGAGCTTAAAAGTGTATGCAGTTTGGTTGGGCTGAAGTAGTGTAGAGTATAGTGACTTACTTGGAGGGCCGACCAGGTTAAGTCCCACCTACGGGCCGCACAACCCTGTCATGAGGGGTCAAATAATAACATACAGAGTCCCAAGGAAAGAACACAGTTATGTATATGTATACAGATTTACAGCTTTTATTGTATATAATATGATATAGTACTATGAATGATAGAAAGTTCAAATGATACAAATGTTTTAAGATATTATACATGTGTCGTACAGAATTGTCAGATTATGCAGTTTTTAAATACTATTATTATAATCTTATGACTCGGTCACCACACACTAGTAATAGCATATTTCCACTTACTGAGCGTTGACTCGCCCCATTACTTTACCATTTTTCAGGTGAAACAGTTAGGCGAGCAGATTAGGCTCGCGGATAGGAAGTTTACTTGATTACCCCGATTGTAGGGTGAGTTATGACAATGTTTTGTATTTATGAGGTAGATGATGCTGGAGGGGTTTATTTTGTATGGTTATGACTTGTATATACTGGATTCTGGTATTGTATAGTATATATATAAATGGTTATATGATTTGTGTTTCCGATGCTTAGATATGGATGTAGATATACATATATAAAAAATAAGAATTTTGAGGATGTTACATTTGTAAGCTCTCAAAATGATCGTAGATTGACCATAGGGAACGAATGACTTTAGGACACCTTTCGGTCGACCGACGCTAGGTTTTTGGGCGTACTTGAAAAGACCCTAGGTTCCTACACATTGTGCACAAAGTTCCCATAATCACTTACATTATCAGGGAAAGGAATTGAAATAAAATTGGACAAAATAGGCAAATATGTGAGAGGTCGGGCGACTGACCCCCTTGAGTTCAAAACTCCTCGGGCGCCCGAACTTATGGAAAGTCAGCAGTTTGACCTTGGTTCGGGCTACTAAACTAGAATGAACGCATCTCCCTCAGGCTCCCGAACCCTTTGAAAGTGACATTCCACTAACTTGGGTGACCAAACTGTTTAGTTCAAAATGGGCCCCGGGCAACTGAACACATGGATTCGGGCCACTGAACACACGGATTCGATCCACCGAACATATGATCGGGCACCCGAAGTCACGAAGCAATGCTACTAACTTTGATTTGGGCTGCCGAAGTATGACACAAGCGACTGAACTCATTTAAATTACTTTTATCCATGTGTCTGTTCGGGCAACTGAATCAAGGTTTAGCCACCCGAACCTTGCCAGGTTAAAATTAATTTAACTGAGGTAAAAATGGGTTAAGTTGGGTTAATTATGTTTAAACCATTTAAAACTTTTCTAATAATACCCAATGGGTCCCAAATGATTATATTTTTGCCCCTACCTATAAATATAAGTCCATTTGCATGATTAGGGAGAGATTAGCCAAAATAATTAGCCAAAAATCCTCTCTTTTGAAAATACTCTTTTTGTCCAAATACTCTCAAATTTCTATTCCCTTGATACATTTTAGTATTGTGAGAGTATATTGGTTGTGCTAGTATTGCTAATACTCCCAGTGTGCTTGTGTGATTGATTGATTTATTTTTAGGGAGTTAGTAAAGTTTATCCCACAGATTTGCATATAATAAATCTTGTGTTGGGATACACTCAGTAGCTTAAGGATCTTTGCATTATCATTGCAAGATTCCTATAGCTTTACTTTTGTTGTGCAAATATTTTTACAAACTATAATATCTTTCAAATTACTCTTATGCTCATTACATTGAAGGAAAATATTTTGAGATAGTTTGAATATTTGATTAGCATCTTTGAAACCCTAATTATTATTAAGATTTGATATATACTGTTTCAAAGAAATAGCTTGATTAGAACATTCTTGAGCATATTAGCAATCGTATCTTGTTGAGTGTATCACTGAGCTTATATTTACATATATTGTTTATGTGTGGTTGATTGATTATACTGTGTGTATTGGGTACATATCTGCTTCACTTGAGAAGTATAATCACTGTAATGGTTACATTGTGAAGAATACTGTTGTATTTCCAGGCGTGGCTTGAGGGGGTTTGATCTAGCCCGGAAGGATTAGGTTGGGGCCAGACTTATGAATTTGACCTAGGGCCTTCTCTGCCCTGCAAGGAGAATTTGTAAAGGTTGAGGTCAGCCCTGTGCTAATTAACCTGGTTATACTAGGTGCCGCTCCACCCGTTAAGTGAGCTATTAGTGGAATCCTCGAGCTTGGAGCTAGAGGCGGAGACGTAGGCACAGTTGGCCGAACCCCGATAACATATCTTGTGTGCACTGTTTATCTTTCTATAATTTACATTCCTGCACATGTATGTTATAGTTGGTGAATGTTGCGCATGATTTTAACTTCTGCACTTTATATTTATCTACATATTTGGAACTGCATAGACAGACCCTAGGTTGTGTATATACTGCTGCTATTTAGGTCAAACCTAGGAATAAGTTTTAAAATTCCAATTTTATAGTTTCAGTATTATATCAATATATTAAATGTATAATCAGTTGTCACACACTAGTGATAGCATATCCTCTCTTACTGAGAGTCGTCTTATTCCAGTGACTTAACATTTTTCAGGTGATCCAGATAGGCAAGCAGATTAGGCTCGCATGTAGAGAGGTTCTTGCGCTGCCCTTTCTGAAGGATGAGTGTTTCCTGGGTGTTGGTTGTTTTGGGTAGATCCCAAGGTTTTTGATGATGTCTCTGGGTATTTTGTGATGTATATTGTGGAACTTTTAGATTTCTGGTATTGTAAATATTGTTTACAGTTTTATGTTTACCGCTGCTTAGGAATGAAATGTGAACGGAGTTTCCTTAGTGTTCCTTTAAGACCTGAGATGTTTTCAGCAGGTAATACAGAGAGATTTGCTATATATTTTTATATATATCAATAGGGAAAAAAATGGCATGAAAAATCAAGTCATTACAAAGCATACTCTCTGAATGTTTCAGTGGATTTCTTCTCCATTTCTTGCAAAATCATTCGGTCAGGTGCCATCTTCGTCACATGGCTGTAGTGAGTGACAAAGGCATTGGCCAAGTCCTTCCAAGTGCGGACTCAGGCCTTATCTTGCTGAATGTACCAGCGGATAGCAGACCTGGTCAAACTACTTTGACAGCAGTGCATCATTAGCTTTTCGTCATCTGAGTAAGCTGTCATCGCTTGACAGCACGTCATTAAGTGGGTTTAAGGACACCAGGTTTCGTCGAACTTTTCAAAGTCCGGCATCTTGAATTCTGGTAGTATAGTGGCTTTCAGCACCAGATAAAGGTCATTAGGATCAACGGAGTCAAATGTATTAGATCCTTCAATGGCTCTCAAGTGCTCCTCCAGCATGTCACAACGACGCTCAGCCTCAGATATGTTCATCCCCATATCAGAAGCTACTACCTGCGGTGTTCCTGCCACTGGGAACCCCTATGCTAGCACAGTATGGATGAATGGAGAGATATTTGGCATTGGACCCTCCATGACGATAGGTGGTGGAGCTAATGTTTGTCCATGAACCGGGGTGAACCCCGGAGGATGAGTGGGGTCTGCATTGTCTCAGGATAAACCTGAACTGCTTTTCCTTTGTTTATTAGTAGCTCTAGAACCTTGCTTATTTTATCATTTATTTCCTCTTGTCCCTGTTCCAGACTCATAACTCTGTTTTCTAGTTGTTCCCTCATTTCTCTGGTATTTCTTCAAGTATTATAAGGATGCAGCGAGATGGTTTTATTATTCTCAATGTTGGGATTCCGGATCTTGATTTTACCACCTTGGTGTACTGGTTTTACAGAAAATTGGGGTGTGATTATTGACCCATTGGAGACTAATTCTCATGCATGGAATTATGTATGAGATGCATGAATGCAATGCAACCTAAATAATCACTTCGCCATAATTCTAAAAAAAAAAAACCTTTTTATCTAATGAAAGATTTCAAAATTAAACCGACCCCTGATGGATATTTATTTTCCTTTGATGGCCCAAAAATTTGACCTTATCTTCCGAGTATTCAATTCCTTCCCTACTTATCCCTTTCCCTGTGATGGATTCATGTACCCTAGATCCTACGAAGGATCAGGTTAGGATTTGGGCTTGCGGTTAACTCGGGCGAGTCAACCCATTGAGTTGGTTCAATATGGGCTTGTAGGCTTACATGGTGCATTAGGACCTCGGGTGTTTTAAAACATAGACTTGGATTGCTTAAACATATGGGCCTAGATTTTTGGGTAATAGGGCCGAAGCCCACTTTTGAAATCCAAGTTTGGATTTTTGAAAATCATGTTTGGGTTGGGTTGTTGGATAAGACAAAGGTTGGGCCCTAGTTTATTTTAAAAAGAGTTAGGCCCAAGTTATTTGAAAAGGATTCAACCGACCCATCTTTTAAAATGCTTAGACCAAGTGTTTTATTTTGTGAAAGAATGGGTCATGGTCTCACTGTCATGCTTTTCCAAAATTTTGGCTAAGTGGTATGGATGCCTAGAGTGGATGTAAAATTGTTGACCTTATAGGTCACGCCCGATTTTGATTATGACAAATACTCATTGTATCTAATGGGTGTTTGAGGTTTTGAGCAGGAACTAAGATTGTTAAGATCAAGATGGGCACAAAACAAGTAAAGCATGAAGACCAATTTATATTCAGTGTTGTAATATGTATTTCATTTACATAATTGGTCTGTAATAGTAATTAGGATATTTGGTTTGTAATAAGCACACATAACACATGCATGGTTTATTATGTAAGCTCAAACCAAATATGAATTAAAAGTCACCGTAGAAAGACCTTTCGATCGACCGACACCAAACTTTTTCGGTGTCTTCAAAATTGGACCCCAAGTGACCTTAGGACACTCATCTTTGCACTTGTATGTTTTAGGCACTGGAATAGAGTTTGTATGTTTCGATACTAGACCGAAATGCACACATTGTGCACTTTCGGTCGACCGACCAAAGCAGTTCATTTTGCTCTGGTCGACCGAAACCGACCTAGGTCAACAGTTGACCAATTCCCTGGTCGACCGAACCAGTGTAGTTCAAAAACTCCTGGTCGACCGAACTAGTGTAGTTCAAAAACTCCTGGTTAACCGAAATACCCTAGGGTCAAATGTTTGATCATCTGGTCAACCGAGACAAAAATGAATTCCAACTACCTAGTCGACCGAGGGTCCTCGGGAAAAATCCCAATAGTCTGGTCGACCGAACCTCGAAAAAATGGGAAATCGCCCACTTTTGGTCGACCCACGACTTAGTTCAAAAATGCCCTGGTCGACCGAACCATATGAGTCCTAGTCGACCAAACTTGTTCTGGTCGACCAGACCTCTCGGGTTCCCCTGATTTTTACCGCAGTTAAACATTTTTTAAACATAGTTAAAATATTTGAAATGTCATTAAACTTCCCTAATAATTCCCAATAGGTTTCTAACAGTCATATCTCTTCACATGTCTATATATATAAGATCATTTGTGAAAATTAGGGAGTGATTAGCCACTTTGATTAGGAGAAATTCTTTGAAATTTCCAAATCCTATAATACTCATATCTAAGCCTCAACCACTCATACTTACCTTCTCTTATTGCTCAAACTCTCTATAAGTTGATTGAGTGCTTGATTAGAAAGGTTTACTCTTCTTGTTCCTCTTGGTTGATACGATTTTATTGAGAGTTAAACCTAAGTATTCTTAGGGGACTTTGTTAATAAGTCTCTCCCAAGAAGACTTTTATTTGATCTTCTGAGGTTGTATATTCATTACAATGTCTTGAGAAGATCGTATAGTATTTTGGTTGCACAATCTTTTCATAATCACTTTCAAATATCTATTGTACTTTATATTGAAAAATATATTTAAAGAGATATTTGTTTATGAGATAGTGATCTTTGTTGCAATATTCATTCACTCATATATTATCTGTTGAATACAAAGATTACATATCTTTTGCAAACCAAGCATATACATTATTTGATATTTACATGCTTGAGACATTCTGCTGATTGAAATATTTGAGACTTGACATCTTTATGTGAACTTATTGGCTGAACATCTTATGATACAATGATTGATTAATTAACACTCTCATGTATGCATTACACTGATAGAAAATATATTTGAGAGTTGAAATATTTAGACCACACTGAGCTTACATATTAAATCATATTATGGTGTATGTGATTGCACGTATTTGGGTACATATCTACTTTACATGAAAGCATAATCACTGTACCATTTGATTGTAATACACATCTGTTGTATATTCAGGCACGGGCCTGAAGAGGGAGACTAGCCCTGGAATAGTCCCGGATTGGCTTAGACCCAGTTAGGAAAGTTAGGTGCGCCATCCTGTTAAGGCGTGTAGGTTGAGGTCAGCCCCGCTAATTGACCTGGTTAAGGTTGAGGTCAGCCCTGTGCTAATTGACCTAGTTGTAATCGGTGTCGCTCCACCCTTAAGTGAGCTATTAGTGGAATCTTCGGGTTTGCGAGCTAGAGGCGGGGATGTAGGCACAGTTGGCCAAATCCCAATAACATATCGTGTGTTTGTTTATATTTTCTGCACTTTATATTTACCGCACATGTATGTTTTTATGTGAATAATGCGCTTGATCTAAATTTCCGTATATTATATTTATCAGTGTATTTGGAACTGCATAGAAAGAACCTAGGTTGTAATATTTTGCTAACATCTAGTTCAGCCTAGGAGAAAAGTTTAAAAATCCAATTCACCCCCCCCCCCTCTTGGGAATACATCAATTCTAACAAAAATGCAAGACATGTTAAAAAGTATCTAAAAACATATATACAAAAGACTATATTAAATCATATGGAGAAGGATGTAGTTTCTGTTTCAAACCCAGGGTAGGTCTACATGTTTTTCAGGACTCTCCGAGGCTTTATCGTAGGGGGGAATCTTATGAGTGATCATGTGTGGTTAGGCTCTAACCCTATTAACAATAGGTTCCTAGCTCGAACCCTATCTTCTCCCAAAGGGTTTGGACAGAGTTCAAATTGAACGGAGTGGTTCGCGAGTCCCCACAAGCCCTGCCACGTGGGGACAAACGGTATTACACTCTTTTCTAATCTTAGCAAGTGAAGCCCGGGTAGAAGGCACGTGAAAGTGTGTGAATCCTAGTTTAGCCTAATCCCGCTACCCCACATGCATGTCACACGCTTATTCTCAATTAATCCCATGCTTATTCAAACAAGGATGGAAATAATTGTTCACAAACAATGAAAGATATTGACATGCTTATTTAAACAAATATTCATAATTAATGAAATATATTCACATGCCTTATTCAAACAAACAAGGAAACAAACATTCTCATTAAATCAGGGATATTTTCAAATATGGGAATTAAATATTCACATTAAATCTAGAATATATATTTATTTAATATAGTAGCAAATATTCACGTTAAATCAAGGACATTCACAAATATGAAAACTGAATATTCACATTAAATCCAAAATATTTAAAAAGATAGTAACAAATAATTACGTCAAATCAAGGATATTCACAAACTTGGAAACTAAATATTCACATTAAATCCAGAATATTTACAAATACAGTAACAAATATTCACATTAAATCAAGGATATTCACATATATAAAAATTAAATATTCACATTATCTCAAGGATACTTATGAATATTTGCATTAACTCAAAGATATTTACAAATATGGAAACATATATCCACACTAAGTCAAAGATATTATAATTTTCACAAGTCAATTACTCAAATATGGAAGTATATTATTTACAAAATAAAACGGAGTCATTAAAAGACTTATTAAATTCAAATTTTGGGATAATTTCTAACTAATTACTAGCTCGACTCTCAAATGTCTCTAGTGGAGTTACCAAACTGTAGTGACGTCCCAGCGCACGTGTGCCTCAAGGTGGCAAATAAAAATTGTAATGTTTAATTTTCGGGAAAAAAATAGGAATGGAGTCGCCACTAACCTTTTAGTGTGGTTAGAATACATGATTACTACCAAATTAAAGGTAGAATCGGTCTGCGTTATCATAGCAAGGATTGAGAGTTCGGTTATGTGAAAGGAAGGTACTAGCACCCCCTACACGCTTGTTCTTACGAACGGTATCTAATTAATTAAAAATTATCCCATAAATTCAATTCAATAAGTCTTTGAAATTACTCTCTTTGTGAACTTACAAAGTGTGCATGCAAACAAATAAATCACACAAATATTTACATAATATACATATTCCCTCAGAACTAAAGTATGTGAAGCCCGAAAACTCATACCCCTTTTTATTACAATCATAGGGATAGAAAATCGAAAATAATTAATAACTATCACAATAAAAAAAAAATGATGATAAATTAATACAAATTTAAAAAAGTACTACGATTAAACATACGTACAATTTAAAATATAATAATAATAATAATAATAATAATAATAATAATAATAGTAAATATAATAGTAATAATAACAAATAAAAGATAATAATAATAGTAAATAATAAATATGATAATAATAGTAAGTAATAAATGATAATGATAATAATAAATAATAATGATAGGAATAATAATAATAATATTTATAGTAATTATAATATACATATTTTATTTACCTTAATATTGACACCCAATTAAAGATACAATACACACATATATAAGCAATTAATTAATGAAACAAATCAAATTTTAAATTAAAATATGGAAACCCAGGGAAAGGCAAACAAATAATAAACTCATGAAAATCTATTCAAGCTATTACTAATACGTAAACAATCAGTATGATAACTTCTAAATTTATAGTAATAAATCAAATCAAAATTCAATATACAATCTTAAACATTTAACATGATAATAACCCTGACACATGATATGATAGTACAAAAAATAAAAAACCTACTTTCATGATACATCATTTAATATTTTCAAGTAGATACAACCAAAAATTTGAACTTGAATACTAAATAATAAAACAAACACCATGATGATAAAAATCCTGCAATAATAAGGGTAAACCAATTAATATTCATAATAAAATGTGAAAAAGGAAGAAAAAAAATATAACCTCGATATCAAGCACTAATTTTATCTAACAAGTCAAAAATTTAAACTTTCAATATTAAAAACCCAAATAAATTATTAAACTATGCAGGCGTGTGTGTTTACAAAGCTACAGGTGTCGAGTGTGTGTGTGGTTTGCTGTGTGTGTGAGTTTGTGCATGTGGCCGACATGCAAAGGAGCTCACCGGAGGATTGCTGCCGTGGAGAGCCGCCGGGGTGATGGTAGCTGGGGTGACGACAACGACGATCTGGAGAGGCTGTCGTGGTCCTCGTGGAGACGTGGAGGCTGAAGGTGAGCTGGAGGCTGCCGAAGGTTCGGGTCCGGTTGGGAGTGATGATGGAGGACGGCGCCGGTGCAACTGGATGTTGCCATGAAGAGCCGCCGGACCGATGGGCTGTTGCAACGTGTGGCAGATAGCGATGGCGGCGACATTGGGGGTGACGATGGTGGCCCTGGGAAGCAGATGGATGGAGCTGGTGGGCGGACGACTGTCGTCTGGTGGTAAGGATGACAGGAGGGGTTGGTGTTGTGGGTGGCCGGCATGAACGGAGACAGTGTGTGCGAAGTCGGAGGGGCTGTGCGTGTGGCCTTGCTGTTGTGTGCAGAAGGGAAGGAGAAGAAGAGAGGGGCAAAGAGTTGATAGAGGGTGAGGTTGTGGGTGGTGACGGAGGCTGGCACGAGGGGCTGTGCGTGTGTGAGGAGTGATGGCTCCTTTGCGGCTGCTTAGGTTTTTTTTTTTTTTTTCTTTGGTGTCTCCGCCCCTCCAGCCGTGTGAGAATGAGAGTAAGCCCCCTTTTTATAAACTTTTCTTCCCCAAAACTCAAATATAATAATAATAATAATAATAATAATAATAATAATAATAATAATAATAATCCCTTTGTCATATTTGGCTCAGGTAAAAATAGGATGTCTACAAATTAAGTTAAAAAAATTTATTAATTGATTATCATATATTTTGAAATTTAAAATTATAAGTGAAACGAACAGCTACGCCTTTATAATTCCATTGTAAGAATTGAAAATTTTATCTAAGATTTGATATTGAATATTGAAAGGAATTTCCTTTGTTAAAGTTTGAAAATTTTATCCAATCATTTTGATTGTATAGTGTAAGGCTACGTGTTTTCTCTGGAAATCAAGTGATGAGAGACTACTAATCTATTCAGCGACTTCATCTCCACCTCCCCTCCCTAACCTCACAACCACGACCACCACAACATACACCCCCACAGCCACCTACACTACACTCCATTGCTGCGTTCGTCTTGGTGAATCGAAACTTATTCAAAAGACCTATGATGTGATCTAACTATGTGTGGAATAACATCAAGTCATCCAAATTATTCTCTTGATAATTTCAGCACTTGTGTTTGAATCCTTACTATATTTTGTGAACCCGTGCTAGTAGATTCAATTACATCTTTGCATAACCCTTTGAATCCATAGATTGCAACATTGCTACTTACTAGCTTAACACACATTGTCTACCAGCGAAGGCCCCCAAGAATAGGGAAATCTACCCACCCATACAAGTAGTTTCTTTTTGCTCTAATACATTATGCAACCTACTGCTATATCTAATACTTACCAGAGCACTCGCCTTTCTCAACAAGCTCTCGGATAAAGAGTCTGTCCCGTCCAAATGTAACATGTTCTACTAGCATAAATTCTGATAATACTATAATATATTATTATGTCTGTCATTTCTCTATAATTCTCATTTGTTCATGTTCTCAACTTTGTCATTTCGTAACGTTTTACTTTATGTGACACTTTCCCATTTTACATTGTTCACATTTCACATTCATTTCCGTTTCATTTATTTTCATTTTCATTTAGTTTCATATCATATCCAACATCTTTCAGCTATTTTACCCAACATCTTTCAGCTGTTTTACCCAACATTTTTCAACTGTTTTACCCAACATCTTTCAGTTATTTTACCCAACATCTTTCAACTGTTTTAAAAACTTTTAACTGTTTTACCCAACATTTTTCAACTATTTTACTGAATATTTTTCATCTATTTTATTTAACATCTTTCAGCTGTTTTATATGGTTACATTAACACACACATGCAGCATATTTCATATAACATTTTCTTACTCAGTTCATTTCATGTATATTTTACATCTCATACATATAACATATTTCCACACAGAATTCCTATTTACTCATGTCATACTATTTAAAAGTAAAATTCATATATATTTCCTATAAAATAAGCCAACCTACATTTAACATTTATATGCTGAAAATATACCTTTCATTTTTTACATAATTATCTTGAAAATATCTCTCGCTTTCATTACTACGTATCTAATAAAACAGCCCTAGGCTCAGAAAGTATAATTTAAATGGTTGACATTTTAAACCCATAAAAAAACATAGACACATATATTCATAACATATTTCATTTCCCAATTACTTCATAAAAATCTGGTTTAATATATATATACACATTTCCTCTTACCTGGTTTCTTGAATTACGCCAACAGGGACCCCGAAAAGATACCTGCGATGCTCACCCGAGTCCTGAAATAAAAATCCTAATTCTATTAAATCAACCCTAAATAAAATGCTATTTTAATATTTCCTAAACCCATAAATTCCAAATAAATAATTATACCCTCAAATATAACTAATTTACTTAATTCCCCAAATCTCACTCTTGTTTTGGAGTGAGGCCTAGGAAACCCAAATTGAAAACTGGATGGTGTAGTCCTTTTCTTTTGCTCTATAGGCTCAGTACTGCCTTGGATGCTTTTTTCCAGCACCTAAACTTTATCAACTAAATCTAAAAAATTCTGAACCTGAAACTCCACCACTAGCTCATAAATTATGCGCCTCAGGACTTTTTCAAATTTCCTAGCCTTCCTTACTCTATTCGGAATCAAAAATAGAGCAAAACACAACAATTCAACAAACTTGGCCACATATTCTCCGACTATCATATTTCCCCAGGTCAGGTTAGTGAACTCTTCAATCTTTTCCTCTTTGATAGATGTTGACCTTATAGGTCACACCCTGGTTTTGATAATGACAAATACAATTGTATTTAATAAATATCTAGTTCATGTGTAGGTTTATACTAGCATATATTCAAGGGCACGTGAAAGCTTGAAGACAATTTCATATTTCAAATTGTAATATCTCTAAGTGAATTTTGTCTGTAATAGTAACTAGGCTGTCTGTAATAGTAATTAGGGTTTTTGTTTGTAATAAGCACACACATCACATGCATGATTTATTTTGTAAGCTCGAACCAAACCCTGAATGAAAGAGTACTGTAGAGAGACCTTAGGATACACCTTCGGTCGACCGACACCGAACTTTTTCGGTATTTCCAAAACTGGACCTCAAGTGACCTTAGGACACACACATTTGCACTTGTATGTAATAGACACTTGAATAGGGTTTGAATGTTGCAAGAAGGGACCGAAATGCACACTTGGTGCACTTTCGGTCGACCGGCCAACTCAGTTCAATTTGGCCCGGTCGACTGAAACCGGTCCGGGTCAACTGTTTGACCCAGGCCCGGTCGACCGAGCACTTATAGGTCATTTGACCTCGGTCGACCGAACCTCCTGGGGGTCAACAGTTTGACCTCCCGGTCGACCGACCATTTTTGTTCTCCAACAACTTGGTCGATCGAAGGGTCTCAGGAAAATTCCCAACGGTCTGGTCGACCGAGCCACGCAGTTCAAAAAGGGGCCGGTCGACCGAATCGCGGTATTTTTGAGAATCGCCCGTGTCCGGTCGACCGACCACTCAGTTCAAAATGCTCCCGGTCGACCGAGCTACTTGAGTCCTGGTCGACCGAACCACTTTTGGTCGACCGGACCTCTCGGGTTGCTCCTATTTTTTACCGAGGTTAAATTTTTTAAACAGGGTTAAAGTTTCTTAAGTGTCATTAATCTTTTCTGAAAATCCCTAATAAGTCTCCAACGGTCAAAATTTTTAGTATGTCTATATATACTCCTTCATTTGGTGATTTAAGCACTAATTAGCAAAAAGGATTAGGAAAATCTCTCTCAAGAAAAAATACCTCCTTGTGATTCCTACTTGCTCAAATCTTTCCCAAAAGCACTTTAGCTCATTTCTTCAAATCATTTGTAAGTGCTTTGAGTGTATATTCAAATAGGTTTTGCTCTCATTGTTTAAGAGTGTTTAAATCGATTTTTCTCTCGAGAGCATAACCTAAGTGTTCTTAGGAGGCTTTGCTAATAAGCCTATTCTAAGAAAACTTGTGGTAAACTTCTGAGTGTTGCAGTATCATTGCAACATCTTTGGAAGTGTGTATTTGTTTTGATTTGCAAAAACATATTTCAAGCTTACTTAAATATATTGTGGAACTTATTGAACAATTTGTGAAAAGGTATTTGTGCTTGTTACACTAATCTTTGTGGTATTATTTATACAAGTAATATATCATTTATCGAAAACAAAGATTATCTATTTTGCCATTCAAGCATATACATATTCGTATGATTGACTCATTCTATTGATTGATTATGTTGAGGCTTGTTTGATACTCTGTGTGAATACGCTTGATTGAATATTTTAAAGTACACAGATTATTATTGACACTCTCACGTACGTACTACACTGATAGAAAACATAGTTGAGAGTTGACATATTCAGACCACACAGAGCTTACATTTTAAATCACTTGTGGTGTTTGTGTTTGTGCGCATTTGTGGTACAAATCTGCTTTACGTGAAAGCACTCCTGCATTGTACCTTGTGATTGTATATCTGAGAGATTCCAGGCGTGGCCTGAGGGGGCGGTAATCCAGCCCGGTAAGGATTGGTGTAAAGGTTGAGGTCAGTCCTGTGGTAATTTGACCTGGTTTGTATAGGTGCCGCTCCACCCGTTTAAGTGAGCAAGGTATTGTGATAATCCTTGTGCTGGTTAGCCAAGGCGGGGACGTAGGCAGTTGGCCGAACCTCGATAACATATCTGCGTGTCATCTTTCCTTTACTGCTTTCTGACGCTTATATGATTGTTTAAACTGCTTTATTTAATTTCTGGTATATTTACATTATTTGCACTAGATTGACCCTAGGATTATGAACATACTGCTGCTAGGAGAAATACCTAGAAGATAAAATTTAAAAATACCAATTCACCCCCCCTCTTGGGATCACGGTAAAGCTAACAATAGATGAAGGAAAATACTTATCAAAGAATAGCTCCTTAAATCTATCCCAGATCAGAGCTATGTTTACCAATCTTTGTTCCTCTTGTAGCTTCATAGAAAGCCACTAGTTTTTTGCTTCTCCAGTCATCTTAAATGCGGCACAACGGACCTTCTGCTCGTCCATGCAGTCGAGTACCTCCAATCTCTCTTCTATCTGTTGAACCCAATTCTCTGCAATCACCGGATTAGGTCCTCCCTCAAAAGTATAAGGGTTTAACCTCATAAACTCCTTGATGCTACTGCCCTTATCTACAGTTGGGCAGTTATGTTCTCTAGGATCCTTCCTCATGCCCTAACCTATCGAGCTATATCCCTTAACATCATAGAGGTATCAATATCCTCTTCACTCGAAGTTTCTAAATCATCCCTTCTTTCTGCCTCTATGTCCTCATATCTAGGATCCATCCTGAAAATAGGACAAGAAAGAGATAAGAATACCATATCATAACCCCAACAACACCACACAATTATATAATTTAAATCCAATATACATCCAAGTTCTACATATAAGGACCAGTCTCACAACTCAGAAACGAAATCATCTAAGGTTTACCGTGGCTTTTCTGAGGCCGTTGACTGCTTTAGAAAAATCACAAGAAATCGTCGATGTATTTTCGCCTCTAAATTACAAAACAAAATCCTATACTTCTCAACACCCAACCTAACCAATCCATCTAATATCCTTATCCTTACTGATTCCTATACTCTAGTATAAATCATCCCTAGGTTTGCAGAATCTCAAAACCTAATACTCTGACATTTCCATAACTAGGCAATGTGAATCTCATCACACTTCCGGTTGGACATTGTTCTGATACCATCTGTAACTCCCTGAACCCGAAAACCTGGTCTGGTACGTTAAACCTAAATAGATCATGCCTCGTGGCGCCCTAAACCCGCCTTGTGGGACCTGGGTACCACGCTATTCACTTCCTGTGCCTAATATTCCATTAATAAATATGTAGCAAAAAACATAATTATAATCTTCCAAAAAATATAATACCAGAGTTTTCTAAATCAATCTACACACCATAATAAACCATGCATCCACCTGTATTCACATATATACATATCCCCAAAACATAACCTACACTTCCAGTATTTACAACCATCCATTTCTTAAAAGACTTAAAACATAAAACATAAAATATTTACATCCCAAAATATTATCAAAATTATACCATTTTCTTTCTATAACCCAAAAATGCTATATTCAACTTGAGCTCTCTAAGCTTGACCTCGTGGAGGTCCTGAAAAAAATAAATTTGTATTCGGGTGAGACACATCTCAGTAATGGAAGAAACAATATATTAAAACAGTGTGTGGCCAACACGAGGTTTGTATATAACATATTATTCATCATTTGCAAATCATTAACATAATTTCTGAAATCATTTTCTGATCCTATTCAAATACATGTAAGGTATTTTACCCATGAGATTACCTAAGGATAGGGGTTATTACCCACCCCTACAAGTAGCACCTCTCTACTCTGATACATTAGGCAACCCAAGAGTCACGATTGAAGCATACCAGGGCACTCACCTTACTCAGTAAGCCCTCGTGTGAAGAAGTAATCTCGTACTCACACAGTTCATACAAAAGTTTACCAGCGAAGGTCCCTGAGAATAGGGAAATCTACCCGCCCATACAAGTAGTTTCCTTTTGCCCTAGTACGTTATGCAGTCTACTGCTACATCTGATACTTATCAAAGCACTCGCCTTTCTCAGCAAGTCCTCGGGCAAAGAGTCTGTCCGGCCCAAACATAACATGTTTTACTAGCATAAATATTTATAATACCATAATATATTATTCTGTCTGTCGTTTTTCTATTCATCTGTTCATGTTCTTAGCTTTGTCATTTCGTAGCGTTTCACTCTACGTGGCTCTTTCCCATTTTACATTGTTCACATTTCACATTTCATTTTCGTTTCATTCATTTTCATTTTCATTTCATATCATACACAGCATCTTTCAGTTATTTTACCCAGCATCTTTCAACTATTTTACCTAACATCTTTCAACTGTTGTACCCAACATTTTTCAACTATTTTACCAAACATCTTTCAGCTGTTTTACCCAACATTTTTTAACTGTTTTACCCCAGCATCTTTCAACTGTTTTACTCAGCATTTTTCAGTTGTTTTACCCAACATCTTTCAACTATTTTACATGGTTGCATTAACACTCACATGCAGCATATTTCATATAACATTTTCATACTCAGTTCATTTCCTGTATATCATGCATCTCATACATATAACATATTTCCACATAGAATTTCTATTTACTCATGCATCATTATTTAGCAGTAAAATTCATATATATTACTTGTAAAATAAGTTAACCTACATTTAACATTTATATGCTAAAAATAAACCTTTCATTTCTTACATAATTATCCTGAAAATATCTTTCACTTTCATCAGTTCAATTTCACATACACGTATCTAATAAAACAGCCCTAGGCTCGGAAAGCATAATTTAAACGGTTAGCATTTTAAACCCATAAAAAAGCATATACACATATATTCATAACATATTTCATTTCCCAATTGATTCATAAAAATATGGTTTAATATATATATTCCCCCTTACCTGATTTCTTGAACTACGCTAACAGGGACTTTGAAAAGATACCTGCGACGCTCACCTGAGTCTTGAAATAAAAATCATAGTTCCATTAAATCAACTCTAAATAAAATACTATTTTAATATTTCCTAGGCCTATAAATTCTAAATAAATAATTATACCTTCAAATATAACCAATTTACTTAATTCCCAAAATCCCACGCTCACTTTAGAGTGGGGCCTAGGAAACCCAAATTGAAAATTTACTTCGGCCAAAATGACGACGATCACGACTAGCACCTCGTGGTGGTGCCCAATTGTCGATTTTGCAGCAGATTAAGGGAGAAATTGAGAAAATAAGGAAAAGTTACCTTACCCCAAGAATCGTGCCTATTCTGCTATCACGACAAATCCACTTCTATAGAAATGTCGGTGGCGGAGTTAGGAACTCAATGGTACCTTCTGTTTCCCAATCAACCGAATATCCGCCAAGAAATAAGGAGAGAGAGAGAGAGAAGGACGGAGGAGAGACGCTGGAGGCGCAGTTCTTCTCTGTTTTAAATTTTTTTTTTCTTCAAAGTTACTTAACTATATATATATATATATATATATATATATAATCTTATAATATAATATATTAATATATTATATTATATAATTTAAATAATAATAATAATAATTATTTAATTAATTTAATGTTTAATTAATTTTTAATTATATTTTATTTTATCTATTTATTTATTTTTTATTTTATTTTTTATCACTACAGTTAATATATTTTTAGCATTATGTTTGATAGGTTAAATTTAAAAATATTGAATTATGTTTTATTTGTTTTATGATATGTTTAGTCATCAATTTTTTATGAATTTACACCTAACAAACATTTTATAATACTATGATTACTAGGCATTTGTTATCATTTATTAGTAATTTTTATTTTAATATATTTTTTTAAATAATTAAAATAATAATAAAATTATTTTGTCATACTTTTGTCATTTGATTGATCCAAAACGATTGGACCGATGAACTGTTAAATTTGAGAATCGGTTAGATTTCTAGTCGTTCATTCAGTTTTCAAGATATTACACTAGCCAATTTTTTTAATTTAATTTATTTAAGTTGATATCATTTTTTTTTTTGAAATATCTTTTAAAATTTTAAAATAATAATAAAACTATTTTGTCATACTTATGTCAATTGATTGATTCAAACCAAGTAGACCAATAAACCGTTCAATTTGAGAATCGGTTAAGTTTTCAATTCGCTTATTTAGTTTTTAAGACATGACAATTTGTTAATTTAATTTATCTAAGTCAATATTATTTTAAAAATATTATTTATTAAAAAGTAAAAATTCATTTTTTCACATTTACGTAATGGTTAGCTAATGGTCAACTTACGGAAGGTTCATGTTGTCAATAGATTTAAATTTCAGAAGATTTTTTTGATAGTTTTAAAAAATACAAGGAGGTGGAGTATTATACTTGAAAAGCTCAGTTTAAAAAATACAAGGAGGTGGAGTATTATACTTGAAAAGCTCAGAGGGTGTTATTAGATTGTACCCTTTAAACTATCATTTTATAATTACTAAAATTTATTTTTTCCCCCACTTATACTTAATTTATTATTAGATTGATGTTCAAGAGAATTATTTGATAGTTTTTGAAAATAAAGGAGATAGGATATCATTTTCATAAAATTTAATAGGCGTTGCGGGATTTTACCTTGATTTTTTAAAGTAAAATTTAAAATATTTTTTTCTACGTAAGTAAAAATTGAAATTGTTAATTAGTGTGTGTGTGTGTGTGTATATATATATATTAGTTAAATTTCAAAAATTTTGTTTTACAATTTAGCAATATATAATTAAAAAAATATCAAATCAAATTCAAAACGAAAAATTTATCCTTTCAAATACAATTTTAATTTGTTTTAGTTGGACAAACATCAAACAAAGTGAGCACATATAAATGTGATCTCTACTTTTTCAAAAGGAAATTAAATTGCTTAATTTAAAAAAATTACTTGGTATTTTACCCTTTTAAAAACTCAGTAGAAATCTTGTCCCATTGCAATATTATTATTATTATTATTATTATTATTATTATTGCGGTTGGAGGAGGAAAGGAATAGAGTATTTTTAAAAGGTGAATAAAGTATTCAGCATCTTTCAAATAGAAAGGTAAAGGAGATGCTGAGGGTATACAAATTAGTAAATAATTCAAAGGTCCAGTATGTCCAAAGTATTAGAGGGTGGAAGACACTTAGGCATTCATCTCTTTTGGCGCTGCACACTTTCTCTTTTCACATTTCAAATCATTTTTAATTATAAGTTCAGGCATAGGATTCTTAACTTTACCCTCCATTTATTTTTTCCTAAAAAATAATTCACGCTTTGTTAAACCCTAAATATATTTAGTCTTACAATTCTCAAAATTTTATAGTGGGTATAAAAAAAATTAAGAAATAAATCTCAATTATTTTAATTATTGTCAATATGTTAGATTATCACTTTACCTAAAATGTTAAGTTATTAGATTATGAGCCAACAATGTATATCAAACTTTAACAAAATCAATTAATATAATAAACTGATAGGTAAATGTATTATAGAATATTTTTTTTATTATTACTAGAGTTTTTATTTTTATGCTGCATTTGAAAGCATAAATTTCAGAACTTGAATTCAAATTTATACAAATTTCAATACAATTTTATGTCATGTTTTATCCAAATTCAAGATTTTTCAAACATGAGATTAATGTAATTTTTGAAAATTTAAAAAATAAGTAGTGATTTTATAATTATTGAAAATTTAGAAATGAAAAACAAGAAATATTTTTGTAATTAAAGAGATCCTTTATTTTATATATTTTTAATAAAAAAAATTAAAAACAAAAAAATATGCTAGCATTTTTATACTCTTGTATGAAATTTTTGAATAATATACAATTATATTATTTTTTAAAAAATTCACTTAGATTTATGTGGATTTGAAATAAATTCAACATAATTTTATATTATATTTTATCCAAATCCATAAAAATATAAATCTAAACTCTTAATTTTAATTATCACCATATATTTGGAAGGTTTTGAATTCAAATTTGTATTAGATTTGAATAAAATGTTGTTGAGCTGTAGTGGAGACATCGGCAGTCACCTCCACCAACCACTGCCCACCTTGATTGAAATTAAACCAACTATTCTTGAATTACACCCCCATCCATGGCTATATATAGGAGATGTGTGTGTGTGTGAGGAACAGAGTGAAATTGTGTTGAAGGAGAGAGAGAGAGAGAGAGAGAGAGAGAGAGAGAGAGAGAGAGAGAGAGAGAGAGAGTTGAATTGAGTGGTGCCTCCTTCTCCTTGCAATTTTTCTCTCAGTTTTTAGTGATATTGGTGTGCTACGTGGACGTAGGTCAGTTTGGGCCGAACCACGTTAAATCTTGGTGTTCATTTCTTGCTTGTTTATATTTGTTTGTGTGTGATCGTTGTTCCTAAATCCTCAACAATTGGTATCAAAGCTAGATTGGAGAAAAATCACCAAATCGGAGCAAAATCACCAAATCAGAGCCTCTGCTTAGTATCTCAAAATTAAGTTTTGAGCCCAGCAACATGTTCCTCTCATCGAGACAAAGCCAACGGTACAAATCGGAGCTTAAATGGAGGTCTCATTAGCCTGCACGCGCCCACACGCGCCTCTAGCAAATTGCCGCCGTTGCCACGTGCCTCCCAATAGCCAGCGCGTCACCTCATGCACCCCCATGCGTCGGCGAGCTCATGGCGAGAGTTGAATCTTGAAAAAGAGTTTACGTCAGCGTCTAATGAGCGCCTCGTCAGCAACCCAGTCTGTCGGCCACCCCACTGAACAGCGGCTGTCAGTCTAGTCAGCCTCTGTGTCACTAGAGGGACCCACCATGCCACATCAGAAGCCATGTCAGTAGCAGGCCCCGTGCCATGTCAGCTGCCATGTTAGCAATGGGGCCCACCGTGCCATGTTAGTCGCCACGTCATCAGCTAGGACCCACCCTGCCATGTCAACAATAACGATGTCAGTTAAAGGTGTCAAAAACGGCTAATGGCGTCAGGCATACTCTGTTAAAGATGAGAATATTTCGTTAAGTTTGATGGAAGTTGACCAGCTTGACCAGAAACTTTGACTAGACTTTTCGGAGTCATTTCAGGTCCATTTTTCAAATGACTTAAACCATTTGTAAGGTTTTAGGCTGTTCCAGATCCAACCGTACTATTTGTTTGAGCTAATTCTATCTCTAGATAGGCGAATCGAGATGTCAAATGAAAAGAATTCAAAGATCGATATGTTTAAGGGCACCAATTTTGGTTTCTAAAAGATGCAAATTGAGGACTACTTGTTTGGTAAGGAGTTGCACTTACCATTGAAGAGAAAGCTAGAATCCATGAAGGAGGGCGAGTGGAATTGTTTGACCGAAAAGCTCTCGGAGCTATCAAGATGACGCTGGCAAAGTCTATTGCCTTTAACATCAAGCATGTAATAACTACCAAGTCTCTTATAGATACGCTTTCTAATGTGTACGAGCAGCCATCAGCGGCCAATAAGGTACAGTTAATTAAAAATTTATTTACCATGAACATGTCTACAGGTGAAAGTTTTAGTAGACATCTGAACAATTTCAACGAGCTATCGGATCAACTTGCCTCAGTTGAAATCACGTTTGACTGTGAAATCCATGTCTTACTGATTCGTAGTCAACTGCATGAGAATTGGAGAGGTATTGTTACTCTGATCAGTAGTTCCACAGGAAAATCAAAGCTGAAGTATGACGAGGTCATTAGCATGATTTTTACTGAAGAGATCAGGATGCAGTCAAACAATGCTTTCACTTCAAGTTCAACCTTGAACGTGGAAAGCTGAGGGAAAGGAAGCGAGCATGGGCGATCAAACAATCGCGAAAGATCTAGGACCAGACTATCCAAATCAAGAGCTCCAGGAAATTCCAACAACTCTCATAGCAAAAGGGAGATCGAGTGTTGGAATTGTGGCAAGACTGGCCACTATAAAAAATAATGTCGATGCCAGAAGAAGGAGCTATAAAATAAGACTGAAGCAAACAGGAGTCTTGGGTCTTAGACTCTAGAGTCTCATTTCATGCCACTTGTAGTAGAGATTGCTTAGAGTAGTATACATTAGGTAATTTTGGTAAGGTATACCTTAGCAATGATCAATTTTGCGACATAGCTGGCAAAGGAATTGTGAAGATCAAGATGAACGGGTCAGTATGGAAGCCACAGGATGTCATATATATTCCAAACTTGAGAAAGAACTTGATCTCAGTAAGACAACTGGCTGATGAGGGATACACCACAACATTCATTGGCGATGAATGAAAGATAACAAAGGGTGCACTAACGATTGTACGAGGTAAGAAAAGTGTAACACTTTATCTGACCTCCAATGCCTACATGTCTATTTAAGTTTTCACAGGAAATGATGATAGCAACATTTGGCACCAACGACTCAATCATATGAGCGAAAAGGGACTTAGGGTGATGTACTCAAAGGAAAAATTGAGTGATCTACAGTCAGTAGAGATTAACATGTGCGAGGATTGCATACTCGAGAAATAGAAAGGGTCAGTTTCCAAACATACACCAGTACCCCAAAAAAGGAGATACTTGAACTAGTCCATTTAGATGTATGGGGACCGACGACCGTCTCATCCAAAAGTGGAAGGAATTGTTTCATGACATTTATTGACGATCATTCTCGGAAGGCATGAGTTTACTTTCTGAAATATAAATCAGATGTCTTTTATGCTTCAAGGTTTGTAAAGCAATGGTTGAAAATGAAACTGATTTAAAAATCAAGAAGCCAAGAACTGATAACGGTGGTGAGTATGAAGACATCGGGTTCAAGAAATTATGCTCTATAAGCATGGTATCAGGATGGAAAGAAATGTGCCAGGTACGCCCCAACACAATGGCGTAGCCGAGTAGATGAACCGATCATTGACTGAAAGAGGTAGAAGCACGTGTATACAGTCGGGCTTACCAAAGCAGTCCTAGGCAGAAGCAGTCAACACAGCAGCATACTTAATTAACAAGAGTCCATCAGTACCATTGAACCACTGTCTACCAAAAGAAGTACGGAGTGGAAAAGAGGTGACACTTTCATATTTGAAAATTTTTGGTTGTGTTGTATATGTACATATCAGTGATCATATCAGAAACAAGCTTGATTCAAAGTCTTGAAAATGCACCTTTGTCGTTTACGGTAAAGATGAGTATAAGTATCGCATTTAGGATGATGAAAATAAGAAGGTAATCAAAAGTAGAGACGTGATCTTCAACAAAAAAGTGATGTACAAATACGGACATACAATAGAATCCCAAAAACTAGTTCATAATGAAACAACCTATGTAAACATGGATGATGTCCTATAAGGTCTCGGGACACAACAGCAAAAAGCCAAGAATCCTCCGGCGGAGGAACCTATGGAGCAGATTGTCACACCACCGCCTCCTACTCCAGCTCCGGAGGTTAGAATATCTTCTCGGCCCCATGTACCAAATAAAAGGTATATGGATTATTTACTTCTTACAGATGGAGGAAAACCCAAATGCTATGATGAAGCATGTCATGCAGGAGTTCTGAGCAAGTGAGAGCTTGCGATGAAGGACGAGATGAAGTCTCTCACCTCCAATAAAATGTGGGAACTAGCTAAGTTGCCCAAAGGTAAGAAGACTCTTCATAACAAGTGGGTGTACAGGATCAAAGAGGAGCATGATGGCTCCAGAAGGTACAAGGCCCAGTTGGTAGTCAAAGGCTTCGAGCAAAAGGAAGGAATCGACTACACCAACATATTTGCACCCGTTGTGAAGCTAACAACTATCATATCAGTCTTGAGCATTATTGCCTTAAAGGGCCTACATATCAAGTAGTTGGATGTGAAGACGACATTTGTTCACAGTGATCTAGAAAGGGCTTGGGTGTGTATTGATGCAACGAGGGAAAGTTATTACATATGCTTCTCAAAAATTCAAGGAGTACGAAAAAAATTACCCTACGCATGATTTGAAGTTGACGACAGTGGTGTTTGCATTGAAAATCTGGAGGCACTACCTATACGGTAAAAGGTGCGAGATCTTTACAAATCACAAAAACCTCAAGTACTTCTTCACGCAGAAGGAACTGAATATGAGACAAAGGAAATGACTTGAACTAATAAAGGACTATGATTGTACCATAAGATATCACCCACGGAAAGTTAATGTGGTAGTTGATGCATTGAGTCGAAAGTCCATGGGTGCATCAGTATCAGCACTAGTAGCTTAACATCAAATCATAATGGATCTGGAAAGATTTGGTGTGTAAATAGTGGAAGGGAGTCATCAAGCTCTTATTTCTAATCTGGTGCTCCAATCGAATTTGCTTTAACATATTAAGGCTGCATAGATGAAAGACGCAAAGTTGGTGAAAATTATGGGTAAGGTACGGAGTGGACCGAGGGCGGATTTTAATATTTTGGATGAGGGAATTTTAAGGTTTCACACTAGATTATGTGTACCCGGTGATGCTGAGATTAAAAGAATCATTCTGGAAGAGGCACATTGCTCTCTTTATACAATTCATTCAAGAAACACTAAGATGTATAGGGATCTACGAGAATCTTTCTAATGGAACAATATGAAGAAAGAAATTGTCTGATTCATGGAATAGTGCCTTACATGTCAACAAGCGAAGACTGAACATTAGAGACCAATAGGGCCATTACAACCACTTCACATTCCTGAATGAAAGTGAGAGCATATTTCCATGGATTTTGTAATGAGGCTGCCACCAGCACTATATGGGCAAAACGCCATTTGGGTAGTGGGTGATTATTTGACAAAACTGCCCATTTTGTTCCAATCAAGGTTAGTTATTCCATGAATAGATTGACAGAGTTGTATGTTTAGGAGATAGTTAGATTGCACGACGTACCAGCGTCCATCATATCAAACCGGGAACCATGGTTCACCTTCTAGTTTCGGAAAAGCTAGCAGAAAGCCTTGGGATCACACCTTACCTTCAGCATAACATTTCATCCCCACACTAATGGACAATCTAAGAGGATGATTCAATTCTTGGAGGAAATTTTGCGGGTATGTGTGCTGGATTTCAAAGGTAGTTGGATTCAGTGTCTTTCATAAGTCAGAGTCGTTAATAAATTTGGGACGAGACAGCTATGAGGGTGGCTGCTAGCTCTTTCTAGAGTCAAGTGAACATTTTAGTAATTCCAAAAGTTGTGACAAATGTTGGTTAACAAATTTCGAGAACGAAATTTTTATAAGAAGGGGAGAATGTAGTGATCCAAAATTTTTTTTTAAATAAATAAATAATTAATATTATTAATTAAATAATATAATATGATATAAGATATATATATAAGGAATATGGCATCCAGATCAAAGTGAAAGCAGCCTCCTCATATGGCTGTGTCGCTCTCACTCTCTCCCTCTCATCAATCTCTCTCTTCACTCTCTCTTTATTTTTTTCATTCACTCCTTGGTCAAATTGAAAAACGAACACCATTTCTGGGTCCTAACTCCGCTCCTCAATACTTTAATCGAAGTGATTTCATCGTTTGGACGTCATAGGCACCACTCCAGGGCTAAGGTAAGGGGAATAGATTATGTCAGGTTTTTATTTTTAAAAATTTAACCGATTAAATTTGAGTATATCATTTTGGGAATATTTTTGGGATTAAATTAAATTGCAGGGATTTGATTATATCAAATTTTTGGGAATGTTTTTGGGATTAAATTAAACTGCAGGGATTTGATTATATCAAATTTTTGGAAATATTTTGGAATTAAATCAAACTGCAGGGATTTGATTATATCGGGGTTTTGGGATTTAATGGAATTAAATTAAATAGGTGAAATTGATCGTACCTGCGTTTTTATTTAAATTTACTGAATATATGTTTGTGAAAATTTCTCAGGTACTTTATGAAATTATAATTATTATATAAATTGTGTGGCATGAGAAGGATTTATTTGTTTTTATTGTATAATTAAACCAGTTTAAATTTTTATGGTATTATATGGTAAGAATTGTGGTATTATACTGATTTCTGGAATTAAATTGGGAATAATGCGGATATTGTTGATATGAAAATTTTATACTGATTTATGAATATGACAAGTTTTATACTGATTTGCGAATATGATAGTTTTATACCGAATTGTGAAAAATGAGATCATGTTATTGTTTTTATTATATAAATTGTATTATATGGTATAAGAAACTTGATGGACTAGATATGTGAAGGAAGCTCAGTACCGTAACTAGTAAGATATATTAGTTGTTAGCTTTGGTGTATTTCCAAGAGGGGGAGTGAATTGGGTATATAAAAATTATCGCCTAGGTCAAATCAGATTTTAGTAGAATATCACAATCTAAGCTCTTTCTAAGCAATCCCAAATACGCCAATAAATATAATATGCGGAAATTTATATCATGCACATCATTCACACTATAACATACATGTGCGATAAATATAAAATGCAAAAATATAAACAAACACACGATATGTTATCGGGGTTCGGTCAACTGTGCCTACGTCCCCGCCTCTAACTCTCAATCCTGAGGATTCCACTAAAGCTCACTTAACGGGTGGAGCGGCACCAGTTACAACCAGGTCAATTAACAGGGCTAACCTTAACCAACACGCCTTACCAGGATGGCGCACCTAACTTTCCTAACCGAGTCTAAGCTAGTTTGGGACTATTCAACAGGGTTAGTCTCCCTCTTTAGGCCCACGCCTGCAATACAATCAATATAAATTTACATACATGGAAATGTACTTCTCAACTAAGTAGATATGTACTACAATACGCACTCAATCAACCACACATCAACAATATAGGAAATGCAAGCTCAGTGATGTGATTTTGTGCAAGCAACACTCAATAAGGTATTATCACTAATATGCTCAAGGGAGTTTTAATCAAGCTATTTCTTTGAAACAGTATATATCAAATCTCAATAATAAATCAGGGTTTCAAAAATGCTTCAAATATTCCGAACAACTCAAAATATTTTCTTCAATGTAATATGCTTAAGAGTTGTTTGAAAGAATAATATAGCTTGTAGAAAAATGTTTTTACACAATAAAATCAAGCTATATGAATATTTGCAATGACAATGTAAAGATCCTTAAGCTAATGAGTTTTTCCCAATGCTAGATTTATCAAATAAAATTTTTTGGGAAAACTCTTGCTTGACTCCCAAAAACAATGACAATCAATCAAGAAAAACAATGGGAGTATAAGCAACTCTAATAAGCACTAGCCCACTCAATAAGCTCTCACAATGCTAAGATGTATCAAGGGAATAAGTATTTGAGAGTATCTTGGGCAATGTGAGTTTTTGAAAAAGAAAGAATTTTCCACTAATGATTTTTTGCTAATCTTCTTTTAATTTTGCAAATAAGCCCCTATTTATAGAGAATGACAAAATTATAACTGTTGGAGGAGACATAGGGCATTCTTAAATTTGTTTAAAAAGTTTAGCAAAATTAACCTTGTTTAACTATTTTTAATTTCAGTAAAAATTAATTTAACCCGGGTGATTCAGGTGCCCGACTTAAGGTTCAATCGCCCAAACAGACTCAACCAAAAAAGTACTTTGTCTAAGTTCAGGTGCCCGAGTCTGGGATCGGTTGGCTGAACAAAATACAAAATGTTTCTATCCATGGTTCGGGTGCCCAAAGCTAAGTTTGATAGCCCAAACTTGCCAATTCAGTCGCCAAGGCATATTTGAACGTAATGTTCAAGCGCCCAAGTTGGTGAAAAGGTGTCAGGTCAGGGATTCGGTTGCCTGGGGAAGGTATGGTCAAAATGTGTTCGGTTGCCCGAAGCATGGTCAAACTGTTGACTTTTCAACAGTTCGGGCGCCCGAACTCTCTCAAATTTTCCTATATTATTCAATTTTATTCATTTTTAACACTCCTCAATTTTGTATGATATATGTGCATGAGTGTTGGGACCTAGAGTCATACTAGGGTCTATGAGAACACCAAAAAAATCCAACGTCGGTCGACCTGCCCTAAGGTCATTCGGTCCTTATGGTCAATCTATGACATTTATGAGCTTACAGATGCTATATGCATGATATGCATATAATTATTACAAACCTTATATCCTAATTACTATTACATACCCATATTACATAAAATGAATTACAACATGAAATTAGTGTTCAAGGTCTTCATGTTTTGCTTTCATGTGTCATTATTTGATCTGCTAAAATTAACCTGCACATAAACTTGAAAGCCATCAAATACCTGAGTATTTGTCATTATCAAAATTTGGTGTGACCTATAAGGTCAACATTAGTGAAAACCACACTATTCTAAGAGTGTTGATAATTGGACAGTCGATTTGACTAGAGAAAAGTAGTGTACCCTCCCGGCACACAGGCCAGCATGGGGTTGTACCCTCCCGGTATACGGACCAGCATGGGGTTGTACCCTCCCAATATACGAGCCAGCATGGAGTAGGCAAATCGTACTTACATATATAGTATGTTGACTTAGCCTAGTGGTAGGCCAGTCATGGCTAAGTCTAGCTTTTGGACTGCACAACCCGATCAAGTGGGGTTAATACATGATATTATATGATTGTCCATTCAGGGAGGTTCTATTATGCATATATGTAGATTTATGTAAATAGATAAATTTATTGAGTCAAAGCATGCTTTGAGAAGAAAGTGTGTATTTTCAAATTATATAGGTGTGAGTACAGTTTTAAATGCTATTTCATTTGAAGTTAAATAAAGGATGAATTTTGTTTACCTACATAAAAACTCATTTGTCACACATTGATAATAATCTATTACGTCTTACTGAGAAGTGTCTCACTCCAATAATTTTAACACATTTCAGGAAATATAAGGAGCCAAGTTTAGCGAGTTTCAAGGTGGGGCTTAGTTATTATAGCTTTAGAGTGAGTGTTTGCGAGACACTGATATGTATATAGATATGTTTTTGTCTATTTGGAATATAGTATAAATGTTTGGAGGTACATGTGTAATTATGGTGGTATTAGAACTCTTGTATAATTTTGAGGTTTAAGATATTTTTCGCTGCATGATTTTAAATTGAGTTATGGATAGGCATACCTAGGCCTGGCAAAACAGGTCATGACCCGTTGGGTTATCCAGACCCGCCTATTTAAAACGGGTTCGGGTTTAAAGAAGTCAACTCGTTTAATAATTGGACGGGTCACGGGTTGACCCGTTTATAAACTGGTTCAACCGGGTTTGGGCAGGTCACCCGCCGGATGACCCGTTAATTTGGATCCTTTATATATATAAATTTCAGTTCAGCCTTCACTCTTCAGAAGCGATTCCATAGTCTCCACCCAGGCACCCACACAACCACACAGAAAAAGCCATAAGCCCCTAATCCGCGCCGCCGACCGCTGCTCTCCTCTCAGGCTCTCAGCTCCCACTCTCTCAATCCTCTCCTCTCCTCTCCTCTGGACCTTTGGTGCGCTGCTACGCCGCGGCCCGCAGCTCTCCTCTCAGCTCTCACTCTCTCAATCCTCTCCTCTCCGGCTCTCCTCTGGTGTGCTGCAACGTGCCAAGGTTCCGGTGCTGCGAACGATCCACTCACGGTCCTGGATCAAGCCATACCTCCAGCCTCCAGTCCACACCTCTAGCTTCCACAGTCCTGCATTAATAAATATAATGTAGTATTTTTTTTTTAAAGCTATTTTATATGGATTTTTTAAAAAAATTTTAAAATAAATAAATTATATTTTTTAAACGGGTGACCCGTTACCCGCCCGTTTATTAAATGGGCGGGTTAGGGTTGGCATGTGTGTGACCTATTTAACATCAATCCGTTTATGATCCGGCCCATTTATGAGCCGACCCGTTGGTGACCCGCTCGAACCCGGCCCGCCCACCCGTTTTGCCACCCCTAGGCGTACCCAATAGTCCTTTTGGGTTCAGATCGTTATATTATGGTATCAAAAATTGTGAAATGAGTTTATTTATGGATTAATAGTACTCTAGGCCCCATCGAGTTCAGGGCGCTACAATTGTGGTATCATAACTATTATGCGATTATATGTATTATTATTATTATGTTATGAGAATTTTTGGGACGTTACAGGTATCATCTTATTTTTTAATTTTCTAAATCTGTTCGAGAAAGTCATAAAACAAAAACATTTTTTCAATATTATCTAGCTTTTTTATTTTTCAAATTAGACTGGTCATGTGATCTCATTTATTAGATCAAATATGGTAACGAACCACTCACAAGAATCTAAACAAAAATCAAATTATTATTTAAATGACGTCATATTTTCTTATTTTAAGATCAAATCGTTTATTATTTATCGACATTTTTTGATAGAACAAATCAAAATATTTATGTCATTATTGATTTGTGAAACAAAATGATTTTCGAACGAAGTACAATAAAATTTTGAACGAAAAGTAAGATTAAATGATAAATTCAATTTTATTTTACCAGATTCCATTCAGTTCCATACCCATAACATATTTATAATTATTCTTTTTATGAAGAATATATTCACAAAATGCGGAAGAAACCGGGAAACCGGGACAGGTGCTTCTCCTATTTTAAGGGAACAGAAATTCTTTCCCTCATTTTTCCCAAAATGTCCCTGTCCTTTATCTTCATCTAGAAGCAAAGGCCCCACAGTACGGAAACCTAGTCCTAGTGGACTCAAACGTCTTTTTCTTTTTTATTATTTTTTCAAATATTACTTTTAAAATACTATAAAGTAGTGTGGACGCGTTTGTGGGCTTTTTCTCTGTGCAGTTGCGAGGTAAACGATAACCAAAGTCCGCGCAAATCTGTCCCTCCACGTGGCATCTCCAGGGTCGGTCCGTAGGTGCGTAGATCCTACTTTACGCAGGACGGAGAATGATCCCTCACCTTTTGTCACGTCTGCAACGGCCGCCCCCCATACTTTCAGGAGTGTAAAATTTCGTCCCCCACTCTCGCTCGTAGCCTCGTAGCAAAGTAGCTTACTCGCTCTTTCTGCCTGCCGCCAATTTTGCTTTTGGTGGGCCCCACTGTTCCCAAAATTTCGTACGGGCTTTGTACTCCGATTCGAATTTATTTATTAAATGTTTAGCTTGAGATAAATAAATAAACTTTAAAGAATCTTGCTATTAAGATACTTATAAATGATTTCTTATTTCGGATTTCTTATTATAACTGCGCCATTTAATTTGCAAAATAAAATTAAAGTAAAAAATTAAACAAAAAATGAAATAAATGACAAAATAAAATTACTCTATGTGCTTAGTGATATGAAATGATTGTGAGAATTCTAATTTCAACTTTCTTTCAACTCTTTGATAACTTATATAATGGAATAAAAATAAGTTATTATTTATAAATACCCTTAATACATAATTATTTAATTGTATAATTATTGTTATATTATTTTTATTTTATAATAGTGATTAATATTAGTGTTGTTATTTTTTATTGTTATTGTTAATATTTTTTACTATTTTATAATAATTATTATCCTTAAAATAATTATTATTCTTGTATTTTCATTATTATTATTGTTGTTGTTTTTACTATTATTTTTAAAATAACAAATATTATCGTTATTGTAATTATTATTAATTGTTATTATTGTTTTATAATAATTATTATTCTCAACAATTACTATTATTATTATTATTATAGTAATAAATATTGTTACTCTAATAAATATTATTAGTTGTTATTTATTTATTTTTTTTAGTTTTTATTTGGTTATTACTTCTTTTAGCCTTAATTTTTGTGCAAAAGGTCAAAATTATTGTTTCACACTTCTTTATCATTTCCGACTGCTTTGAATCATCTGGTGTAGTAAGAATTCTCCTTTTAATCTCATGAAAATCCATATAAACCTCACCTTGCCCCAACTTGAGCATGCATACTTCTCTCCTCTGAGTGGCCTTTTTATAGGCTTCCAAGGAAATGGAGACAAAACCCTTTTGAATTTGAATTTTAAAAATTTGAATTAAAAAATAACTACAAAGAACTACCAACCACTAACTAACATGCGACATCATTGGGGTATGTAGCAAGCCCAAATTCCCCAATTGATCATAAGAAGACAACTTAAAATTTTGAATTTTTGTTAAGTCGATTGACGCCCTATTGGGGTACCTGTTGCAGCCAAAAATTGAACGACCTTCATGATCCCTGATCACGACCACCTGAAAAGAGATAAATAAGTAAGGTTTGGAGAACCTGGGGTGTACTCCGGGGGATCACTCTGATGCCTAAGTCAGGGATTGGTTTGAGAAGTTTTTTTTGCAAGTGGATGATCGATCGCCTAGTGAAAATTTTATTTTTTCTCTTTAATTTTCTTCTTATTCTCATGGTATTTACGTAAATATATATAGATATGTGTATACGTAACTAATGCGTTAATTAATGACATGTGCATATTATTAATCAATTTTTATTTGTTTATAGATGTATACATTTTAAGTAAGAAATTCATAGAGTTAGAAAAATAAATTTGACCGTCACAATCGACACACAATGATAAATCCTGTGTAATATGGATTGAAGGATGATATTTGTTGACCTTATAGGTCACACCCTGGTTTTGATAATGACAAATACAATTGTATTTAATAAATATCTAGTTCATGTGCAGGTTTATACTAACATATATTCAAGGGCACGTGAAAGCTTGAAGACAATTTCATATTTCAAATTGTAATATCTCTAAGTGAATTTTGTCTGTAATAGTAACTAGGCTGTCTGTAATAGTAATTAGGGTTTTTGTTTGTAATAAGCACACACATCACATGCATGATTTATTTTGTAAGCTCGAACCAAACCCTGAATGAAAGAGTACTGTAGAGAGACCTTAGGGTACACCTTCGGTCGATCGACACCGAACTTTTTCGGTATTTCCAAAACTGGACCTCAAGTGACCTTAGGACACACACATATGCACATATGTTTATTAGGCACTTGAAATAAACCTTTCTGGGTCAATTCGGGACCGAAATGCACACTTGGTGCACTTTCGGTCGACCGGCCAATTCAGTTCAAATTGGCCCGGTCGACCGAAACCGGTCCGAGTCAACTATTTGACCCGATCCCGGTCGACCGACCCCTTACAGGTCATTTGACCTCGGTCGACCGAACCCCCTGGGAGTCAACATTTTGATCCCCCGGTCGACCGACCAAAATTGTACTGCAACTACCTGGTCGACCGAAGGGTTTTGGGAGGATTTCCAACAGTCCGATCGACCGAGCCACGCAGTTCAAAAAGGCCTCGGTCGACCGAACCGCGGTATTTTTAAGAATCGCCCTTGTCCGGTCGACCGACCACTCAGTTCAAAATGCTCCCGGTCGACCGAGCTACTTGAGTCCTGGTCGACCGAACCACTTTTGGTCGACCGGACCTCTCGGGTTGCTCCTATTTTTTACCGAGGTTAAATTTTTTAAACAAGGTTAAAGTTTCTTAAGTGTCATTAATCTTTTCTGAAAATCCCTAATAAGTCCCCAAAGGTCAAAATTTTTAGTATGTCTATATATACTCCTTCATTTGGTGATTTAAGCACTGATTAGCAAAAAGGATTAGGAAAATCTCTCTCAAGCAAAAAAAATACCTCGTGATTCCTACTTGCTCAAATCTTTCCCAAAAGCACTTTAGCTCATTTCTTCAAATCATTTGTAAGTGCTTTGAGTGTATATTCAAACAGGTTTTGCTCTCATTGTTTAAAAGTGTTTAAATCGATTTTTCTCTCGAGAGCATAACCGAAGTTTTCTTAGGAGGCTTTGCTAATAAGCCTATTCTAAGAAAATTTGTGGTAAACTTCTGAGTGTTGCATTATCATTGCAACATCTTTGGAAGTGTGTATTTGTTTTGATTTGCAAAAACATATTTCAAGCTTACTCAAATATCTTGTGGAACTTATTGAACAATTTGTGAAAAGGTATTTGTGCTTGTTACACTAATCTTTGTGGTATTATTTATACAAGTAATATAGCATTTACCGAAAACAAAGATTATCTATTTTGCCATTCAAGCATATACATATTCGTATGATTGACTCATTCTATTGATTGATTATGTTGAGGCTTGTTTGATACTCTGTGTGAATACGCTTGATTGAATATTTTAAAGTACACAAATTATTATTGACACTCTCACGTACGTACTACACTGATAGAAAACATAGTTGAGAGTTGACATATTCAGACCACACAGAGCTTACATTTTAAATCACTTGTGGTGTTTGTGTTTGTGCGCATTTGTGGTACAAATCTGCTTTACGTGAAAGCACTACTGCATTGTACCTTGTGATTGTATATCTAAGAGATTCCAGGCGTGGCATGAGGGGGCGGTAATCCAGCCCAGTAAGGATTGGTGTAAAGGTTGAGGTCAGCCCTGTGGTAATTTGACCTGGTTTGTATAGGTGCCGCTCCACCCGTTTAAGTGAGCAAGGTATTGTGATAATCCTTGTGCTGGTTAGCCAAGGCGGGGACGTAGGCAGTTGGCCGAACCTCGATAACATATCTACGTGTCATCTTCCCTTTATTGCTTTCTGACGCTTATATGATTGTTTAAACTGCTTTATTTAATTTCTGGTATATTTACATTATTTGCACTAGATTGACCCTAGGATTGTGAACATACTGCTGCTAGGAGAAATACCTAGAAGATAAAATTTAAAAATACCAATTCAACCCCCCTCTTAGGATCACGGTAAAGCTAACAATATTTACTAGCCAAAAACAATATTTCAATTAAGTCGCAAAATAACCTAATGTACGTACATAAGTATATTGATTGTGTGTATGCAATTATACAATTAATTACATAACTATGTAATTATATGTATGTAAGTAAATGCAATTTCAAGTATGTGGTTTTGATGTGTATCATTTATACTTTATCATATTATCATTTACATAAGTTTGATTCCATGTTTATGTATAAAAATACTTTGACTATTTAAGTGGGAGTGGACTTATTAAACTGGTGGATTAATCGAGTGTTTATAGGTCCACAAATACCATTGTCATAAAAAATATAAAAAATAATTTCAAAAAATTGTGATATATGGTTCTTTGGATGTTTAAAAAAACGTACTATCATTTCAGTGTATTTTTGTCCATAAAATAGCACTTGATCCAACATCTTGATTTCCATTAAGAAAATTAACAGCATTATAACTTTTCATAATCGTGAAAATCACAAGAGAATTAGTTAATAAAATCATAGGATGACTGACCCTTTATTTTTTAATTAAATCATAGGAAGGGTTTATATAATATTTTCTTATTTTTTATTTTTTTCCTCATAACCATTATTTAAAATGTCTAACATAAAAAGAAATGAAAATCATGATTCAATACTCATTCTACTCGATTATTCAAATTCGATAACAATAGTTAATTTGATTCTAGTTCCATTGCCTTGATTCCATTCATATGCCAATTCTATAATAAATGTAGTGTTAGGAATAGCCAAAGTTGTGACTGTTGTTCTTGTTGGGAATATCTTTAATCCATAAAACTAATAGAAGCTTGAAGGAGTGAACGTCATGGTGATACATCAATATAGGGAAGGTAATAGTGCGGCTGATTTTCTTACTAAAGAAGGAGAAACGGGAAACAATGTAATTTACGAAGAACAACATCTTTTACCACGTTATCTGAAAGCTATACTTCAGATAGATAGGTTGGGTCTTACTTTTGTTCGTCATTAGTTCAAATCTCGAGTTGTATTTGGTATATTTTGATTTGTTTAAGGTTTTTTTTGTGTGTCTTTTTATCTAGGTCTTTGCCTTAGTTAGCATTGTTTAGATCTGTTGTTCTGGTTTGGTTGGTTGTTGGTGCTATTTTTGGGAGGATTTTATTTTATTTATCAGTAATCTCCCTTTTACTTATCTTGTAACCACAATATTCCTCCACCAAAAGTGAGGACATATTAATAAATAATAGGAGGTGCTACCCTCTTTTAGTAAAAAAAAAAAAAGATCATCATGTTATTCAATTAAGAAAACTAAACGCGGAATAAATACTTGGATCCATACTAGATGCGGAATAAATATTTGGATCCATAGATGTGTTTGATTTGATTGTCCAACATCCTTTAGAGGAGAGTTTTTGTTACGTCCCGAACCCGGAGATGGGCCCCAGGGTGTGATTTAGTTACCTAACGTGTCCCTGTATCATAGAACCATTCATGATACTGCACAATATACGAGTCCGACCCCGTAGGGTTCACGTATACCCTATACACAATCACATACACAATATACATAGCGGAATAATCCAACCTATTAAATCATAACACCATACCAGAGTCTTTACAACACCAAGATTTAGTCCCATAATAGAAAACATACCCCGGGCGCCTACATAACACAAAAATGACAACCCAACCAAAGATCATTATTTACCTAAGTACTTAAAGAACGCTAACCAACAACCATGCTCCTGAAACACTAGGACGCTAGTGTCAACTACTCGAAGAACCTGAAAAATATTTGTATGATAGGGGTGAGACACTTCTCAATAAAGGAGAATCAGGTTATATCAGTTATTTTGTGAAATATGAATCCGGTTTAGGATTTTATGGATGTTTTGATTACTTATTTAGGAGAATCTATCGGGTGAAATTATGGGATTTTCGGATTCATAGTTTTTGGGAAAATTGGGGGTTTCGGGTATCATCTTCATTTTTGTTGGAAAATCATATATTTGAATAAATTGTAATATAGAGATGATCGTACCTGTGATTATGATAAACTGTATTTTTGAATTATCTGATACGAGATTATTTGTTTACCCAAATAAGTGTGGAATGAGCTGATGTATTGAATGATATATTTTGTAAAAAAGCGTGTCGATTAACTACTATAGGCTGTGAGTTGTTGAAATGAGATATAGGAACATGAGTTCCAAAATTGTTCCAGGTTTTGTGAAAATGCTGAGTCAGAATAATACCAAAGGCCAAGGACAATTGAAGCGTGCCAGTCAACTACCGAAGGCTGAGATATGAGGCGTGCCAGAATAATACCGTAGGCGGCCGAGTCGGTTAACTACCGTAGGCTCAAATGTCCAGTTTTTGCCAAAGAGTGTCCAATACCACTAGACAGGCTAATTTATACCGAAGGGTGTGAGAACACCAAATCTGCACCGGTTCAAAGTTGTGGGGGCTTATGCTATGCCAGGTTACTGGGGGCACCAACTTTTGCTGAAGGGTGTGAAATACCACCAAACAGGCCGGCTTAGGCCAAAGAGTGTGACGACACTAAATTGTATTGCTTTGTATCGTATGTATACTGGAATTGTATTGCGAAAATACTGGAATTGTGAAATGTTATGTTTTACTGTTAAAATAACACTTATGTGCCACACACTGATATAATCTGATTCTCCCTTACTAAGAAGTGTCTCACCCCTATCATACAAATGTTTTTTAGGTCCATCAAGTAGTTGACATTAGCGTCCTAGCGTTTCAGGAGTGCGGTTGTTGGTTAGTGTTGTCTAAGTACTTGTGTAAGTACTGACCTTTGGCCGAGTTGTCATTTTTGGGTTATGTAGGTGCCCGGGGTATGTTTTGTATTATGGGACTAAATCCTAGTGTTGTAAAGACTCTAGTATGGTGTTATGATTTAATATATTGGATTATTCCGCTGTGTATATTGTGTATGTGATTGTGTATAGGGTATACGTGAACTCTATGGGGTCAAACCCATATATTGTGTAGTATCATGGATGATTGTGTGATACAGGGACAAGTTAGGTTACTAAATTACACCTTGGGGCCCATCTTCAGGTTCAGGTCGTGACAGTTTTGATCTTCCACAATCAAATACCCAAGTGTCTCACTAGTGTTCTTCTTTTTAAATGGGAAAAAGAAAGAACGTGAAACTATTTTGATCTGACTTAGGAACTATAACCCTATTATGTTTTCTTTATATACTAGGTTAATTTTAGAAGCCTATCAGTCCTAAATTAACTTAGTATTGGGTTTCCACACATTGCAAAGCTCATACCTAATAGATGTTAAAATAGCCCTGTAAAATAATTGTTCTTAAATATGTGAGCCCGCAGTAGGAAATTAAAATTTCCTAACAATCTCCCACTTGGGCGGCACATAAATATCGAAAACAATTATATTACCCAATCCTTAAGTGTACACAATATGACTATTATCCCTATAAAATCTCCTTAATTCAATCTTGTTCATCTCATATACTAGCATGGGATCAAAGCGGCATTCGTTACACTTATATTCGTAACTAAACCCATCAATGGTCACCGCACTAATACACTCAATGGCATATATTGAGTATGGATGTGTAGCATGGTAATATGCATGCTCCTTAACCTTAAAATGCATATCCCAACTGGTCCTACCTTATTCCTTATGAGATCAACCTTAGTTCCTTAGTCCTCAGCTTTTCCAAAAGGAAGATAACTTTCAGAGTCACAAATACATAAAAAATGCATTCCTTTATTACTTTATTTCTATAGAAAATAATCCAAAACAAGTGTCTACAAGAAGGAACATTATAAAAATAAAAATAAAACACCCAAATACAAATTCCCACTAAACCGCAACATCGTCAAACAAGATGAAACCTATACAAGCAGTGTGCTCATGAAACACCTTGGGTGGTAAACCCTTGGTGAGTGGATCTACAACCATGGAGTTTGTCCCAATATGTTCTATCGACACTTGACGACTTTGAACCCTTTCCTTAACCACCAAAAACTTGATGTCAATATGCTTTGACTTGGTGGAGCTTTTGTTGTTGTTTGAATACAACACCGCAACTTATTGTCACAACAAATCTTGAGTGATTTTTCAACCCCATCCAAGATATGTAGCCCCGTGACAAAATTCCGCAACCAAATTCCTTGATTAGATGCCTCGTAGCATGTTATTAATTCTGCTACCATGGTCTAAGGTGTAGAGACCCGAATCCAAAAAATAAAGAATTAAATGAGAAAAGAAGGAAAAGAAAGGGAAGGGGGTTTTCGGCAGGCTTCATCGACAAACTCCATGTTCTTGTCGACCAATGCCCATCTAAGGTTCGTCTCCGAAATTCAGAGCTTCATCGACGAAGAGATCCAAAACGTTCAAAAAAATATCAAGCTTAGGGTTCGTCGACGAGGTCCTTACTTCGTCGACGAATGACCTTGTGTGGTTCGTTAACGAAGGCACTATTTGTTGACGAATTTGACCGGGTTAAGGGGTCTATAAATAGGATATTTTGTTTGCTTCTTCATTAAAAAAACTTGATTTTTCTCTCTTTCTCTCTCTAACCTGCACCCCTACTCTCTCTCTCTACGATTTCTCGCCACTTGTTGACGGATTTGACAAACGAAAGCTGCTACAAGGATCTAGGGGAGATTTTCTACAAGTCTAGCGGAGCAGATCTTTGATTTGAGCATTTTGGGCGTTACTCCAAAATCATGGTAAGTAGGTTATTTTAAAGTTTTATGGTTGTTGTAGTCTATAAGGAAGCCTAGGAAATGATTAACGGTTGCTAATCTAGGGTTTGTATTGATTTATTTGGGGAAAATTTGGTTTCAGGATTTTGAACTGCAAACACCGTAGGGCATGGAGTTTGGGATTTCTGGGGGGGCTTTCTTGTAAGCAGGTAAGGGGATTTGTTTTACGTCAGTTATTTTTTTGAAATATGTACCGGTTAAACTGTAGTTTATGATTTCAGGAAAATTAGGGTTTTGGGGTATAGTCTCCATTTTTCGTTAAACTTATATATTCTTATTATATTAAAAGTTGAAGATGCTTGAAACCCTGTTTTATGTAAATCGTAGTTTTACAAACCGTTCATTATATTATAGCATATTTAATCAAATGAGTGTGAAATAAGATGGTTAATGTGAATGAACTGAATTTATCGAATATTTGATATGAAATATGGGAACTAGAGTTCCAAATTGTTTTTAGGGAATTATGGAAAACGAGATATCAGTTTAAGACCGAAGGCTATGTATGCCTGTTAATGCTGATGAATAAATGAGTTTGTGAAAAATATTGAATTGCTTAAATGTTTTATGGAATGAAAACAGGTTACTGTGCTTTCATTATAAATTGTATATATGATGTATGAACCACCTAAGGAACTGGTTACTATGGAAGTACGGTACCGTTGCTAGTGGGTGATATAGTGCAATTACACCTTATCGGTAAGGGTGGGTATCTGAAAAGTCGATTGGTCATTGGCTCTGGAGTTTGATCCAGGGTGGGAAATGACCAAAGCGAACTTGTAACATTGAAGTGATTAGACTGGTGGGCCACCAGAGTTAGATTGGCTCTACAAACCGCACAACTCGTACCATGGGGGAAGTAAATGGTGTTTATATGGTGTTCATAGGCAGGGAGGAGTTCGATATGTATATACATGATTTAAAAATAAAATGGGCGGAGTTACAACTTTGAGTACCGAGCCTTGGGATTTTACAGTGTATGGACCTATATCCTACCCCACCTCGGGAACTCTCACTTATAATGAGCTACACTATCTTTTGCATGAATTATATTCATATCTTCTATATTACATGGTTGAGAATGTTTTAAATGTATAATTCATTTCAGTTAAACTTACTATTGTTTTTCTATTGGAATATAGTCACAGACTGATGTAATATGATCCACCTTATTGAGAAGTGTCTCACCCCAATATACAAATATTGTTTCAGGTCCTACAGGAAACCGAACCTAACGTTCTAGTGGGTTCTGGAGCGTAGTGTTTTATGAGTCTTTTTTGTAAGTACTTGTGTAAGTACTGGACTATGATCAGGTTATATTTATGTAATAGTATTCACTTAGAACTTTGGTATGGTATTTTGAGAATGGAATTTTTTTTCCGTTGCTTTATTGTATGATGTTTATGGAAAGGGAAACCATGAACCCTTCAGGGTCAAACCCTCTTATTTATGGTATCAGAGAGTATTTTTGTTTTATGTTATGTTTTCTAGCATTTCGGACCCACGTGACGGGTCGGGGCACTACAGTTGGTATCAGAGCTAACTAGGTTGTTAGGTCTTGTAGATTTGGTTAGACGAGGTTGGGAGGTCATACCAGAGAATAGGAAGATAGGAATGGGTAGAATAGGAATGTTGAGTTCTGTCGTAAGCCTAGAGATAGAAATCCATTGGCAGATTTTTGTATTTTTCTAAATCAGTCGATGGGTTCAAAAAATCACGGCAATCCATTGACGATTTTGTTTCTGAGTAAAGAGGCGTAACTTGAGGTAGAAATAGAAGTATTAAGCTGGCAGATTATGTCATCATTAAGGACGATAAGTTATTAAATTAAGTCTTATGGTATTTTAGTTGTAGCAAATACGTAAGGTACTAAGATTCTAAATATTCTCTCATTTGTCTCTTCAGGATGGAGTCCAGGGATAGTACTGCCAACACTGGAGGCATTAGCAGCGAGGGAGTTGCCTATGAGGGTGGTAGTGACTCTATTGTTGCGTTCTGGGGACTTTGCCCAGCAGTTTATGACGGAGGTTATGCAGAATACTATGAGGTAGGACCATCCCACGACTGAGCTGGGAGGTTCTATTGATCAGTTTACCCGACTAAAGCCTCCTGCCTTCGTAGGGAGTACAAACCCGATCTGAGTAGAGAATTGGATTCGAGATATTGAGAAGATCTTGATTGTTCTATGTTGCACAGATGAGCAAAAGGTGCTCTATGCGACGTTCAAGTTGACTGGAGAAGCTGAGAGATGGTGGGAATCAGTGAAGATGTTGGAGGAGCAGAGGCCAGTGCAGGTGGCGATGACATGGGGCCATTTCAGAGAGGTGTTCTTTGAGTGGGACTTTCCAGCCATGGTCAGGAATGCGAAGATGGAGAAGTTTGTGATCCTGACCCAAGGGTAGCTGACGGTTTAGCAATGCGCCACCAAATTCATGGAGTTGTCTTGCTTTGCTCCGTTTATGGTACCGGATGAGGTAAGGAAAGCTTGGAAGTTTCAGAGGGGACTGGAGAAGGAGATCCATAAGCAGACAACGATACTATAGATTAAGGACTTTGCTACACTGGTGGATAAGGCCACAGTGGCATAGGAGAGCCTGCAGGAGGATACAGAGGTTCAGATTCCGAAGAAGCCAACACCTTCCGGTTCGTATTCTGGTGCGAGGCAGGGTTCTTGGAGGAAATATGGGCATGATAAAGGCCAACATCAGGATATGGGTGCTAGGGCATTTCAGGGTATCACATCACACCCTGTTTGCCCTTAGTGTGGCAAGTGGCATTCGGGAGAATGCAGGATCAGACTAGGTGACTGCTACCGGTGTGGTTAGCCCGGACATAAGATGTGAGAGTGTCGTGCGCCGTCAAATTTTCCACCTTCACAGTAGCAGTATTAAGGTTGTAGCCAGGCACCACGTGGAAACTACCAAACGGGTATGACTCAGGTGAGAGTATATTCCTTAACTCCTGGCGATGCTGAGAACGTTAGTGACGTGGTGACAGGTACTATTTCCATTTTGTTGAATAGTGCTACTGTATTATTTGATTCAGGTGCAACACATTCCTTCATTTCTAGGGAATTAATTAAGTTGTGCGAGGTAGAACCACAGTCGTTAGATGTTGAGTTAGAGGTGGTTATGTAACATGTCACGCCCCAAACCCGGAAATGAAATCCAGGGGTGAAAATGTAAACCAACCAGTCCCTGTATCATACAAAACATCCAAAGATACATGACAATAGTTGAGGGTCTGACCCCATGGGGTTCCCAGACACCCTATACACATCCAAACATAACAGGACATACGCAGCAGAAAAAAGGTCATACTATATACATACATTCCCATACCAGAGTCTATACAAGGACAGAATCAAGGTTCCACCAATAACGTACAAACGGGTGCCTAACATATCCAAAAAAGGCAACTGACCAAAATACAAGTCCTAACACTTACCCAAGCGTTACCCGTAGTACACTGGCCACTACGCTGCCTACACCAGGATGCTAGTTCCGGTTACTCGAAGGATCTGTAAAAATGTACGTACAGTAGGGGTGAGACAACTCTCAATAAGGAAGAACACAGGTTATATCGGTGTGTGGCATTTGAGTGTTATCATGATGCAATACACGCAGTTAAATGCAGTTCCAGTACTAATTTCACAATAGTGCATACACGCACACACACACATGATCAGCAATCCCGGTGTCGTCACACCCATTGGCCCAAATCCGGCCAGTGACATACTGCGTTGGCCCGTGGCCAACCCTAGAACACGGCGCCATCAGCACATGACTAGTCCCCGACTCCCATGGCATCGTACCAGCGCTAAACTAGTGGATCCACACCCTTCGGCCTGATCTTCCGGAATAGGCTCACTCCCTAGGATATAGAGTCGGACACTTTGCCAATCTATGGCCAGTGATTTTAAATGCCCTCAGATATAGAGCCGAACACTCTCAGTACCTAGAACAATTCGGAACCACGTTCCTACTAGCATTTAAACCAATCACACACATATGCATGCTCATATAACCAAACAAACCATACTTATTTGGTAATCTAAAATCATGGTTTTTCAAACACATGCAGTTTAAAACAAGTTAAGGCACGACCATCCTTATAACACAGTATAAATCAACATATACGTTCGGTTTTCAACAAAACTAGGGATGCAGCCCGTCGCCCCCTTTTTCCCAAAATTGTAATCATGAAAAACCCATAGCTTTCCCTATTAGATCCCCCCAAATGAGTAGCCAAAACATACACAGGACCGTGAACCACAGTTCTACCGAGTTCGATTTAAAAAATAACCGATATAAACACAATTTCCCTTACCTTTTTCCCTAAATAGCAAATCCCAAACTCTAAGGCCCCTAAACAGTGAACTGAGTTCCAAAACCTACAATCAACAATACAGAAGATACTCACAACACTGTTCTCTACTAAACTAATAGATTAGAATTGAAAATTGAGCCTTACCTTGATTTTATGCCGAGACCCAAAAATCTCTGAAACGAGATTTCGATCCATAGAACTTGTAGAGAATTCTTCCACAATCCTCGTGGTAACTTCAGATTTATGATTCTCGTGACAAACGGCGAAGAAATCTAGAGAGATAGAGAGTAGGGAGAGTTCTAGAGAGAGAGAGAGAGAGAAGATATTTGAGTTTTCTTAGTTTGGAAGTAATGAAACTTCTATTTATAGCCCTTTGGCTCGGCCACTTCTCGTCGATGAATTGTGTCCTTGTCGATGAGGTTCTATAGTCTTCTCGTCGACGAAATGGTGTCCTCGTCGACGAGTCTGGGATCTCCACTTTTTTGAAACCCCTCAACTTCTCCTTGTTGACGAGCCTCTGAACTTCGTTGATGAACCTTGGTTTCGTCGATGAATCCTGCTAAATTCCCCATTTGCCTCTCTCTTATTTATTTAAACCCATATATCACGGTTCGGGTTCTTACATAACGCCCCAACCTGGGTCTGCCAGGGAACACTGTGTCTCTCCTCTCTACCTGGACCAGACAACAGGGGGCGGGCCTTTTTGGACATAGACCAACATGTGTCCTTTTCAGTGTGTTTTTTCCTCACTCACACACTTCCTGAGAAAATTTCGCAGAAGGTCACCCATCCCAAGATTATTACAAGCCAAGCACGCTTAACCGTGGAGTTCTTATAGGAAAGCTCTCGAAAAGAAAGGTGCACCTAGTTGATATGGGTAGTAACATTTAATCCTTTTAAGTCTTTCTTCCATGGGGTATCACATTCTCCCCCACTTACAGAATGCAACGTTCTCATTGCAAACCCACATTTCCAAACCCAGGCGATGTGAATCTCATCACACTTCCGATTGGGTAATGGCTTTGATACCATTTTGTAACGCCCTAACCTGGGTCTGTTAGGGAGCACTGTGTCTCTCCTCCTCTACCTGAACCAGACAATAGGGGGCAGGTCTTATCGGACTAATGACTGGCCCCACAAACCAACATGTGTTCTTTTCAGTGTGTTTTGTCCTCATTCACATACTTCCTGAGAAAACTTCCCAGAAGGTCACCAATCCCAAGATTACTCCAACCCAAGCACGCCTAATCGTGGAGTTCTTATAGGAAGGCTCCCGAAAAGAAAGGTGCACCTTGTTAATATGGGTAGTAACATCTAATCCTTTTTAAGCCTTTCTTCCACGAGGTATCACAGGTTACACCGACAAAGGCAAGGATAGTGTGTAGCAAAGTAATTTGAGACTGTCTAGTAGAGATTCAAGGGAGAATGATACCATCTAGTTTGATTATATTTGATATGCATGACTTTGATCTTATTCTGGGTATGGATTGGTTAGCGGCCAGTAATGCGAGTATTGACTGCCATAGGAAGAAGGTAGTGTTCAGACTTCCTGGGAAGCCGGAGTTTAGATTTTTGGGTCGAGTGTGCGCTCTGCACCATGGATCCTTTCGGCCATGCAGATACGGAGATTACTTCTAGAAGGATGCTAGGGTTATTTAGCATTCATAAAAGAGGCACCGAGGTAGGAACGTAAACTGGAGGATATTCTCGTAGTAAGTGAATTTCTAGATGTGTTTCCAAAAGATTTGTCAGGATTGCCTCTTGATCGTGAGGTGGAGTTTGCTATAGAGTTGACTCTAGGCACAACACCGATTTCGAAAGCTCTATATCGTATGGCTCTAGCAGAACTAGGAGAATTGATGGAGTAGCTACTAGATAAGGGTTACATCCGACCAAGTGTTTCATCCTGGGGAGCACCGGTGTTATTTGTAAAGAAGAAGGATCAGACAATGAGGATTTGTGTCGACTACAGAGAGATTAACAAGGTGACAGTGAAGAAAAAATACCCGTTGCCCAGAATTGATGATCTATTTGACTAGCTACAGGGCACACATGTCTTCTCTAAAATTGATCTGTGATTCGGGTATCATTAGCTGAAGGTGAAAACGGAAGACATACTAAAGACTGCATTCTAGACTAGGTATGACCATTATGAATTTCTGGTTATTCGGATTAACTAATACTCTTGCAGCATTTATGTACTTGATGAACAGGGTGTTCCATGAGTATCTGGACCAATTCGTGGTTGTTTTCATTGATGACATCCTCGTTTATTCAAGGAGTCTTGAGGAGCATGCAATTCATTTAAGGTTGGTACTTCAGGTACTTAGGGAGAAGAAGTTGTTTGCTAAGTTTAAGAAGTGCAAGTTTTGGTTAGAGCAAGTGGCATTCCAGGGGCATGTAGTGTCCATAGAACAGGTATCAGTGGACTCGAGTAAGATAGAAGTGGTAGTGGGCTGGATGAGATCAAAGAATGTTCAAGAGGTCAGGAGTTTTCTAGGTCTTGCAAGATACTATAGACGATTCATAGTAGGGTTCTCCAGACTATCAGGTCCATTAAAATGACTCATGAGGAAGAACGTAAAGTTTGAATGGACTGAAGAGTGTGAGCAGAGTTTTCAGGAACTGAAGCAGTGGTTGGTTACTGCACCAGTCCTGACCATTCCATCAGGCGATGGTGGATTTTTAATCTTTAGTGATTCATCTAAGAAAGGTCTCGGGTGTGTTCTAATGCAACAAGGAAAGGTAATTTCTTATGCTTCGTGTCAACTCAAGGACTATGAGAAGAACTACCCGACACACGATATGGAATTGGCAGTGATAGTGTATGCATTGAAGATCTGGAGGCACTATCTGTACGGTGAAAGGTGTGAGATTTTTACTGATCATAAAAGTCTTAAGTACTTCTTCACCCAAAAGGAGATGAGCATGAGACAGAGGAGATGGTTGGATCTGATAAAGGACTATGATTATACCATTAGTTACCACCCTGAAAAAGCTAATGTGGTAGTTGATGCTCTGAGTCGGAAGTCAAGGGATGCATCAGTCTTAGCAGTGGGTGTTCAGCATCAGATTGGTATGGTCCTGGAAAGGTTAGGCATGGAGTTAGTGGAAGGAAATCATCAGGCTTTCATTGCTAGCTTGGTGGTGTAGCCAATCTTACGGGAAAGGGTCAGATCTCAGATGATGGGATGTTGAGATTCCATACTAGGATCTACGTACCAAATGACACCAAGATCAAGTAGGTCATTCTAGAGGAGGCACATCGTTCGCTATACACAATACATCCAGGAAGTACGAAGATGTACAGGGATCTGTAGAAATCTTTTAAGTGGTTTAATCTGAAAAGAGAGATTGCCCGTTTCATAGAGTAGTGTCTAACATGCCAGTAGGTGAAGGCTGAGCACCAGAGGCCAGTAGGACCATTTCAACCACTTATTATCCCTAAAAGGAAGTGGGATCACATTTCCATAGACTTTGTCACGAGTTTTCCATCAACACTTCATAGGCAAAATGTGATTTGTGTTGTGGTTGACATATCGATGAAGACAGCCCATTTCATTCCAATTAAAATCAATTATTCCATGGATAGAGTGGCAGAGTTATATGTTCATGAGATTTCCAAATTGCACGGGGTACCAGTGTCTATTGTTTCAGATAGGGATCCACAGTTTACTTCCCAGTTCTTGAAGAGTCTTCAGGAAGTGTTAAGATCTCAACTCACATTCAGTACAACATTTCACCCGTATAAAAATGGTCAGTTAGAGAGGACCATCTAGATCTTAGAGGATATGTTATGGGCATGTGTACTAGATTTCGGTGGTAGTTGGATCAGATATCTACCATTAGTTGAGTTTGCCTACAACAACAATTATCAAGCCAGCATCAGGATAGCACCGTATGAAGCACTGTATGGTCAGAGATGCCGATCTCTGTTGTATTGGGACAAGGTCGGTGAGTGGAAGATTTTAGGGTCGGAGCTTGTCTAGTAGGCCACTGAGAAGGTCTAGGTTATCAGGGAGAGGATAAAAACAACTCAGAGTCGGCAGAAGAGTTATGCGGATACTCGCTGACGAGAGCTGGAGTTCGAGATAGGTGATGTCATATTTTTTAGGATTGCTCCGATAAAAGGAGTGATAAGGTTTGGTAGGAAGGGCAAGTTGAGCCCTAGGTACGTCGGACCGTTCGAAATTCTGTAGAGAGTCAATTCGGCGGTGTACAGGATAACATTACCTCCCGCTTTGTCTAGGATTTACGACGTGTTCCATGAATCCATGCTTAGGAGGCATGTTCTGAATCCTTTTCTTGTGAACAATTACGAGTCTTTGGAGCTCGAGGACATGTTGGCATATGAGGAAATATCAGTACTGATCCTAGATCGTATGGAGCAAGAGCTACGTACGAAGAGAATTCTGTTAGTAAAGGTACTATGGCGTAATTATGCAGTGGAGGAAGCTTCATGGGAATTAGAGTCAGAGATGCATCAGAAGTACCCACAATTATTTAGAGATGCTTAGAGTTAAAAAGGTGAGTAGAGCGGTAAGTAAGTCTTAGTTTATATGTATAGTGTATAAAGTAGGTTTGTTTATAGCTTGGTGTATGTTTGGTCTTTAGGAGAGTTTTGTATGGATACTGTAATCTCTCGATACAGTGTATGTAACCATGGTATTCCTCCGCCGTAAGTGAGGGTAGGTAATAAATTTGGGACAGGCCGCTATGTGGGTGGCTACCGACTCTTCGGTAAAGATGAATTATGAGATAAAGAGGTAATTGGCATTAGTTGGCAAATTTTGAGGAAAAAATTTTTATAAAGAAGGGAGATTGTAGAGACCCAAATCTGAAAAATAAAGAATTAAATAAGAAAAGAAGGAAAATAAAGGGAAATGAGGATTTTTAGCAAGCTTTGTCGACGAACTCCATGTTCTCGTTGACGAATGCCCATATGAGGTTCGTCACCGAAATTCAGAGCTTCGTTGATGAAGAGATCCATAACATTCGGAAAAATATCAAGTTTAGGGTTCGTCGATGAGGTCCTTACTTCGTCGAAGAATGACCCTGTGTGGCTCATCGACGAAGGCGTCATTCGTTGACAAATTTGACCGAGTCAAGGGGTCTATAAATAGGATATTTTGTTTGCTTCTTCATTAAGAAACTTGATTTCTCTCTCTCTAACCTGCAACCCTACTCTCTCTCTCTCTCTCTCTCTCTCTCTCTATGATTTCTCACCACTTGTTGACGAATTCGACAAACGGAAGTTACTACGAGGATTTAGGGGAGATTCTCTACAAGTCTAGCGGAGCAGATCTTTGATTTGAGCTTTTTGGGCGTTACTCCAAAATCAGGGTAAGTAGGTTATTTTAAGGTTTTATGGTTGTTATAGTCTATAAGAAAGCCTAGGAAATGATTAACGGTTGCGGATTTAGGGTTTGTATGATTTGTTTGGGGAAAATATGGTTTTAGGATTTTGAACTGCAAACGCCGTAGGGCGTGGAGTTTGGTATTTCTGGGGGGCTTTCTTGCAAGCTAGGTAAGGGGATTTGTTTTACATCAGTTATTTTTTTGAAATCTGTACCAGTTAAACTGTAGTTTATGATTTCGAGAAAATTAGGGTTTTGGGGTATGGTCTCCATTTTTTGTTAAACTTATATATTCTTATTATATTAAAATTTGGAGATGCTTGAAACCCTGTTTTATGTAAATCATGGTTTTACGAACCGTTTATTATATTATAGCATATTTAATCAAATGAGTGTGACATGAGATGGTTAATGTGAATGAACTGAACTTAAGGAATATTTGGTATGAAATATGGCAACTGGAGTTCCAAATTGTTTTCAGGGAATTGTGGAAAACGAGATACCGGTTTAAAACTGAGGGTTGTGTATGCCTATTAATGCTGATGAATAAATGAGTTTGTAAAAAATATTAAAATTACTTAAATGCTTTACGGAATGAAAACAGGTTACTGTGCTTTTATTATAAATTGTATATATGTTGTATGAACCACCTAAGGAACTGGTTACTATGGAAGCACGGTACCATTGCTAGTGGGTGATACAGTGCAACCACACCTTATCAGTAAAGGTGGGTATCTGAAAGGTCGATTGGTCACTGGCTCTGGTATTTGATCCAGGGTGGGAAATGACCAAAGCAGATCTATAACATTGAAGTGATTAGATTAGTGGGCCACCAGAGTTAGATTGGGTCTAAAGACCGCACAACCCGTACCATGGGGGAAGTAAATGGTGTTTATGTGGTGTTCCTAGGCAAGGAGGAGTTCGATATGCATATGCATGATTTAAAAATAAAATAGGTGGAGTTACAACTTTAAGTACTAAGCCGAGGGATTTTACAGTATATAGGCCTGTATCCTACCCCCACCTCGGGAACTCTCGCTTGTAATGAGCTACACTATCTTTTGCATGAATTATATACACATCTTCTATATTATAGGGTTGAGAATGTTTTAAATGCGTAATTCATTTCAATTAAACTTACTATTGTTTTTTTGCTGGAATAAACTCACGTAGTCACATACTGATGTAATATGATCCACCTTATTGAGAAGTGTCTCACCCCAATACACAAATCTTGTTTCAGGTCCTATAAGAAACCGGACCTAACTTTCTAGTGGGTTATGGAGCATAGTGTTTTGTGAGTCCTTTTTGTAAGTACTGGACTATGGTCAAGTTATCTTTTTGGGGTTGTAATAGAAACATTGGAATTATTTATGTAATAGTATTGACATTTTGAGAATGAAATTTTTTTTTCGTTGCTTTATTGTATGATGTTTATGAAAAGGGCAACTGTGAACCCGTCGGGGTCGAACCCTATTATTTATGGTATCAGAGAGTATTTTTGTTTTATGTTATGTTTTCTAACACTTTAGGCCCACGTGACGGGTCGAGGCGCTACAGAAGGAGCTATAAGAGTCTGTTTAACACTGTTGCAGGAAATAGCACCTCCAACCAGTAGATAGATATAGCCTGAAGTGGATCTCTTGCTGTCTTGGCATCTGGCAAAATCAAAATCAGAATACCCAATGATCTCAAGTTTATTTGATTTCCTGTAGGTGAACATGTAGTCTTTTGTTCTCTAAAGATACCTCATAACCATTTTGGCTGCCTTCCAATGATCCAATCCTAGGTTACTCAAATATCTGCCTAAAATTCCAACTATGTATGCCAAATCCGGACGCTTACATACCTGAGCATACATAAGACTCCCTACAGCTGATGCATAAGGAATCTTTTGCATTCCTTCTTTTTAACCTCAGCCTTGGGGCATTGACTAAGACTGAACCTTTCTCCCTTAGCTGTGGGTGTATCTCGTGGGTGACAGTCTTTTATGCCAAATCTAGCAAGTACCCTTTCGATATAGCTCTTTTGTGATAACCCAAGTATACTTCAGGAGCGATCTCGATGTATCTGAATTCCTAATACAAAAGAGGTGTCCCCAAGATCTTTCATCCCAAAATTTTTGGTTAGAAATTTCTTGGATTCGTGCAATAAGCCTATATCACTGCTTGCCAGCAATATGTCATTGAAATACAAAATCAGGAATATAACCTTACTCCCACTGACCTTATGATATACATAATCATCAACCAAATTTACCTTAAAATCATATAAGATGATTACTTGATGAAACTTGTGATACCATTGACGGGAAGCCTGTTTGAGCCTATAGATGGATTTCTTTAATTTGTAGACTATATTTTCTGGATTTCTAGAAATAAAATTTTCAGGTTGCATCATATAAATCGTTTCATCAATGTCATCATTGAGAAACACTGTCTTTACATCCATATGATGAAACTCTAAGTCCAAATGAGCCACCAATGGCATTATAATCCTGAAAGAGTCTTTCGATGAAACCGGAGAGAAATCTCTTTATAATCAATGCCTTGCTTCTGAGTGAATCCCTTAGCAACTAGACATGCCTTATATCTCTCAATATTACCCCTTGAATCCCTCTTGGTCTTAAATATCCATTTGCAACCAATGGGCTTCACACCTTTGGATAATTTGACAAGATCCCAAACATCATTTGCTTTCATGGAATTCATCTCATCATTCATGGCATTTATTTACTTCCGAGAATTAGAACTTTGTTTGATTGGATGGAAGTTGATTGGATCATCTTCCACCATACCTATGTCAAACTCGTGTTTTTGGAGAAAGACAATATAATCATCCGAAATTGCACTTCTCGTTTCTCTAGTGGATCTCTTTAATGACATCACTTCTTGAGGTTGTTGAGTTTGCTCTTCTGGAGCGATATCCTCATTTTGTGTAGGGAGTACAATGATATTGTCTTGTATTGTTTCTTGAATAGGTTTAATAGCAATACTAGGAAGAGAAATAAATTCCTCCTCAAATACAATATCCCTAACCTTATCTCCCCGCACAAACTCAACTTCCTCAAGAAACCTGGTGTTTCCTATCTTAAAGAAGGTCTTTGTCGAGGAATCATAAAATTTATAATCCCTTGACCTTTCAGCGTACCCAACAAAGTAGCAGCTTATTGTCCTTATGTCCAGTTTCTTTTCATTAGGCCTACAAGGCCTAGCCTTAGCCGAACAACCCCAAATATGTAGATGCCTAATACTTGAATTTTTGCCAGTCCAAAGTTCAAAAGGAGTTTTAGCTACTGCCTTGCTTGGCACCCTATTCAGTATATATGCTGCTATCTTTATTGCTTTTCCCTAGATAGATTCAGGTAAAGAAGAATGACTAATCATACTTCTTACCATCTCTTTAAGCGTCTTGTTTCATCTCTCAACAACACCATTCATGCTAGGTTTCCTTGGCATGGTGTATTATGAGACGATACCACATTCATCTAGGAATTTAGCAAAGGGTTCTGAACATTGTTCTCCTAATCCGTCAGATCTACCATAATATTCACCACCACGGTCAGATTTGACGGCCTTAATTTTCTTGCCTAGTTGGTTCTCAACTTCGGCTTCGAAAGCCTTGAGCACCTCCAGAGATTGTGAATTCTTATGTATTAAATAAAGATACCCATAGCGCGAGTAATCGTCTATGAACGTGATAAAATACTGTTGTCCATTCCAAGAAGCCATAGGGAATGGACCACATATATCAGTATGTATTAGTTCTTAGATACCTGAGACTCTATTGGCACCTAAATTTCTTTTGTTTGTCAGTTTCCCCTTAATAAATTCCACACAAACTTTAAAGTCCGTTAAGTTAAGGGGTCCCATAATTCCATCTGACACAAGCCTTTCCATTCTCTTTTTAGAGATATGTCCTAACCGCTTGTGCCATAAGGTGGCAGAATCCTCCTCAGTTAATTTGCGGTTAGTACCTCATGAACTAATTTGCAGGGACTCATTATTAGAGACAATAGTATCTAACATATATAAATTGTCAACCAAAGATCTTGTTGCAACCATATTTGAATATTGAAAAAGATAAAATTTATTATTTCCGGAAAAACAAGAATAACCAAATTTGTCCAATACAAAAATTGAAACCAAATTTCGTCTAAAAGACGGTACCGCAGATGCCTTTTCCAAATCCAAAATACAATCGGACTTATATAACAATCTAAATGTTCCAATTGCCTTAACCTCAATTTTATTGCCATCGCCTATGTAGATGAATCTTTCAACATCAATTGGCTTTCGGCTTCTTAGGCTGCCCTACATTGACACACTTATGTGTCAAAATTTACCCACCAAGTATGTAAAGGTACTATAGCCAAATTAACTTCAGAACAAACTAAAGTTAGAAGCATACCTTTCTTTTCTCGCCAAGCAGCTTAATTAGGACAGTCCGTTTTGAGGTGTCCCCCCTTCTTGCAAAACTAGCAAACAAATTCTTTGTGTGATTTCTTTTGCAGTTTTCCTTGGGATGTCCCAACTATAGAACCCTTATCCTTTTTCCTTTTGTTAGCCTTAGAGGAAGTTGCTAAGTGAGCACTTTCTGTCTTCTCTCGTTTAATCCTTTCCTCTTCTTGCACACGATGAGCAATGAGCTCATTCAAAGTCCACTTATCTTTCTGAGTGTTGTAACTCACAGTGAATTGATTTTATTGTGTGAGAACTGAAATCAAAACTAAGTGCACGAGTAAGTCATCAAATAGCTCTAACTTAAGTGCCTTTATGTAACGACCTACTATTCATTTTCCAGTCCTGATGATTTTCTTTTTTATACTGTGAAATTTATAATGCTCTGATACCAAACTAGATTAAACCAAACTCTTAACCTAAGCAACGAGAAGCGGAATTCATATAAACACAACCATATATCAATATATACAATACTAGAGTGCTAAAATGTTCCTCAAAATATACATATATGATTGTTTCCCAAAATACCCTCAACTGGGCTAGGGCTATATATAAATACTCCCAAAAATACTCACTCTACTGACAGGGCAGTACTGAAGCCCCTCTATCTACGAGCCTGATCTGCTTGCTTACCTGGATTACCTGAAAAATGTTAAAGTAATGGGATGAGTCAATGCTCAGTAAAACGAAATATACTATTGCTAGTGTGTGGCAACTGAGTTACAATACTATGAAAATTTGTTTCCATATAATCACGTATAACTGAATATGAGAATATATGTACAAATAATATATACAACCACCACCTGTACCTATGTTGCTTAACATATCTGTTTTTATAAGTTTTCCATTCATAATACTTCTACTATACATAAGTACCCCCACCGTTACTGTAAAACTGTATATACATCTAATAGTTGAAAATTTCCCTGTGGATAATTGTATGTCATGATTTAACCCCTTATGACAGGGTTGTGCGGCCCGTAGGAGGGATCTACCCTAACTGGCCGACTAGGATAAACCACTATACTCCATTAGTCTGATCAGCCCTCCTCAACCCATATATGATGGGGAGCCTGTCCACTCGTGGGCTTTATACGATCGACTGTCATACCACGTATTATTTGAATAGATGGTTGCACTCTATACTGTATGTAACAATGGTACCATGCTCTGTAATCTGTAATGGTCCATCAGGGTCTGATACTAAATAATACATTACTATATACAATCTATCTGTTTTACCATGATTCTGTAATATCTGTATTAACCATGACGCTGTAATAAATTGTAACTGTATCAACTGTATTTCTGAAATAAACAGTAAAACTGTATGTCATGGTACTATAAACTATATAATCATGATATTCTGTAATTACTGTAAAACATATCCACTGTATGTATATTCTGTAAAACATCACTCTGAAAAATATTGTAAAACATTTTCACTGTCTGTATATTCTGCAGAGCAAAATTCTAAAAATACTGTACATCAAGTTTCTGTTCCATATCCATATTCTCATGCCACACAGTAGTTTAAAACACCTTAAACATAATCTACATAAATTCCTGTTGTGAATAATAATCTGGTAAAATATATATAATTTTATATTGAAATCATACTCGTATAGCCTAACATAGCATATTTCTCTTACCTGATTTCTACTGAAATCCCCCTACTATGACAGGTCCTACACCCATAGGGTTCCCCACTTAACACCCTGAAAACCATATATCCTAGAATACAATATTACTATTTCTACATCTACAACATTTCCTATAACTGCTGGAAAGTCAAATTTCAATAAAAAGGTCTTACCCTGAATTTGGGATGAAATCCAACTTCGTCCCACCGACAATCCGCTCTAGAAGACTTAGAGAGAACTTCCCCAGGAGCGTCGTGGTGGCCTCAGATCGTCAATTTGGTAACTAACGGGGCCAAAATCGAAGAAAAAGAGAAGAGGATCCATAGGGGAGAGGAGAGAGAGAGTTTTGTCAAATTTTTCTGCGTGAAAAACTGAGTTAAACACTATTTATACTGCGGCCTTCGTCGACGAGCCACGTCACCTCATCAACAATGTAGAAAGTTTTTCGACGAACCTACACCCTTGTCGATGAATTTCAGACTTCCCAAAAATCCTCTCTCGGTATCTTCTCGTCGACGAGATCTTGAAGAACCCTCATCAACGAATCTCCTGTGTTCGTCGACGAGGCTTGGAACATTTCCTTGGGATTATTACGTCCAAAGTGCAAAGTCATCGACGAACGCTGCCTCTTTTTGTTCCTGTTTCCATTTCCCTCCCTCTTTATTACTTAAATACCATTATTCTTCGGGTCGTTACACTTTACCTTTGAAGTGATGTTAGACATTTCCATAATGTACTCCCTGATATTACCTTTTCCTTTATATACCTCATTAAAACAAGACTAACCAAAAGGTTGTTTGTTTCAGCCTTTTCATTTTTTGAAAAACGTTTATGTAGTTCCTCAAGGAATACCTTAGCATTATCCTTATCGGACATTGCACCCTTGAATGCTTTAGGAATAGAGTGTTTCATGATCATTAGGCTCATGCGATTAGAATGCTCCTACCTCTCCAAGTCCCTCTTCATTTCAAAGGTACTTGTATTTGTAAGAGCGGGAGGTCGTTCTGTCCGTAGAGCAAGATCTAGATCCATACAACCTAGAAAAATCATGACATTCTCCTTCCAATTTTTAAAGTTAGAGCCGTTAAGCACCAGAATGAAATTTATGTTGGCAGAAATCGTAGTAATAGATGCAGCAACTGAATGCAGAACAAAAAACCAAACAACATGCTCAGTCATAATATACAAGTCATATTAAATTCCTAAATTAGTTCCATATATACATGACACATATATTAACAAATAAGAGTGAGCCATATCTGAAGATACCTAGTACAACATTAATATTCTATCTTTGGACATAAATATTAACTTGTTAGTGGTATCCTTTATGCAGTGATCAAATACTTACAATAAGTCCTGTCAAATAACAAGCCTTTCTTTGGACCGTCTTATTATTCACATGTAAGAACCCGAACCGTGATATATAGGTTAATTATGTAAAAGAAGGGTAAAATGGGGAATTGATCAAAGTTCGTCGACGAGGCCGGAGTTCGTCGACGAAGTACCTTCTTTTCTCGTCAACGAAATTTAGAAGCTCGTTGACGAGGAGAAGCCGAGAGATTTCGGGAAACTAGGGATCTCAGGCTTGTCGATGAGGCCACCTCTTCGTCGACGAAGGTAATGGTGGACTCGTCGACGAGGACGCCAATTCGTTGACGAATTCACCCGAGTTAAGGGCTATAAATATCAGTTCCATTGCTCCTAAGCTAAGTAATCTTAAATATCCTCTCCCTCTCTCTCTATAACTCGAAGCTCTCTCTCTCTCCTCGTTTTCTTCGCCGTTCATCACCTGATTTGTAAATCGAACGTTACCGTGAGGATCAGGGAAGGATTCTCTACATTTCTAATGGATCGGAATTTCGTTTCGAGCGATTTCGGGTTTTAGGCTAAAATTGAGGTAAGGCTTGGTTTTCTTTTTTGATTCAGAATATGTGTAGTAGTACGAATTGTAAGCATATATTGTACTGTTATTTGTAGGTTTTGGAGTCTCGGTTCATAGTTTTGGGAACCGTAGAGTTCGTAGTTGGAATTCGGGTTTAGGTAAGGGGATTTAGTTTATATCAGTTATTTTTCGAAATCAGGGTCGATAAGCTTGTGGGCTATGATCGTATGTATGTTTTGGTAACTTATTTGGGGAAATCTATCGGGTGAAAATACAAGATTTTTGGGTTATCGTTTTTGAGAAAATATGGGGATTTCGGGTATCATCTCTACTTTTCTTGGAAAACCATTTATTTTGTTTAAACTGTACTATTGAGATGACTGTTATCCATATTTGCATAAACTGTATACTTGAATTGGAAAACGATATGATTTTTCGTAAACCAAATAAGTGTGGTATGTATGGTTGTATGTAAATGTTCCAGGTATTTGTAAAACAACTATGTGGCAGCTAATTACCGTACGCTGAAATGTATAGGAACGTGAGTTCCAAAATGATTCCAGGTTTTGTGAAATCGGCTAGGGGCAGCTAATTACCGTACGCTGAAATGTATGGGAACGTGAGTTCCAAAATGATTCCAAGTTTTTTGAAATCGGCCAGGGGCGGCTAATTACCGTATGTTGAAACAGTTATGTGGCGGCTAATTACAGAATTCTACGTCGTGTACTAGTGAAAACCGTGGGCGAGAGTTTCCGGCTCTATATCCGAGGGTGTGAAATATCATTATGTCATCCGGCTAGTCACCGAAGGATGTGAGCCACCCTGTATGGCAATGTAATCATGGTAAAGCTTTGAGTTCATGGTGTAGTTGCGTGTTGGCAATGTAATCGGTATGAAACTTGAGTTCATATCGTAGTTGCGTACTTATGTGAGCTACATCGTATTGGCAATGTAATTGCTTGAAACTTCGAGTTTCATAGTGTAGTTGCATATTGGTG